>NC_060286.1:33865936-34131221 GCF_021613505.1 Equus quagga | reverse complement strand
TGGATGGATGGATGGATGGACGGATGGACAGATGCACTTGGCAGCAGATAAGCATTGCTGAAGAAAGCCTGGCTTCTACTGAACTCCTATACCCTCTGGAAGACAGGTTGTTCCAACTGCTGGAAAATTTTAAATAAAGAGGAGAAAAAACAGCTCCAGAGGTCCCAGGGCACAAGTGACAGTTATATGTGACAGAAAACATCATGGTTTTACACACTCCCCTGAGCTTTCAAGAACTCCCAGAAGCAGCCACATCAAACTGTCACCCCAGGGACTGCTAGCTGCTAAACATGCAAACAGATGCAAAGAGGGTTGGCTATCTCAAGAACCACAATGCCCAGAGGGGACACTCGGGGCCTGAGAGTGCTCCATCCTTCGAGGCTGATGTCTCAGAGGACAGTCTGGGGCTCCCTCAGAGCTGATCTCTGGGCTGGCTGCACCTCAGGGATCCTTGGTGGAGGGGTGGCGGAGGCTAAGTGGGTGGGAGGAAGTGGTAGGAAGGAGGAAAGAGGAAGGGAAACTGAGGGAGGCGTGGAGTAAACCACACCCCTGTCGTCATCACTGGGGAGTGCAGGGCCCCTTGCCCACAGCATCAACCTCCTCCCACGGACAGAGGACCTGGCCCAGGGCTGAGGGTCCCTAGGGCCACCCTTGTCTAAGAACTGACCATCATTCCCTTCCGTCCTTGAGCTCATGGGAAGGAGCTCAGACTCCTTCTCATGGACACTGCCCGCCACTTCAGCCTGATCTTCTGTTACCAGCAACTGCTGTTCCCTCTGCAAAGAATGCCTTTCCCCCTTGTTTATCTGACTGGCTCCTATTTGTCCTTCA
Source organism: Equus quagga (assembly GCF_021613505.1). Classification (NCBI taxonomy): domain Eukaryota; kingdom Metazoa; phylum Chordata; class Mammalia; order Perissodactyla; family Equidae; genus Equus; species Equus quagga. The sequence continues at coordinate 34,130,390 of NC_060286.1, read as the reverse complement.
ATGCTCAGCTCAGGCATCACCTCCTCCAGGAAGCCTTCCCTGACTGCACAGGGTGCTCCCATACCCTCTGTATTTCCCGCCATTCCAGCGTTTGTCAAGCAGCGTTGACATGGTCTCTTTAGTGGCCCAGCCCCCTCGCTAGTCTGTGAGCTCCCCCAGGACAGAGCCTGTGTCCCCAGGGCTCAGTGGAGTCTGGCATCCAGGAGGGGCTTATTCAGCTGCCCAAAGTGCCCCTGGCGTGGCTGAGTGGGGAGTGTGCGATGGGTCCGGGTGGTCCGGAGATGGGCCTGGGGCGGTGACTCACCCTCCCCCAGCTGCAGGGCCGGGTCCATGAGCTCCATCATGTACTCCACGTCGAGGAGCATCTCCGTGAGGTTGCTGCGCGCCAGCACATACATGAGCACGGGCAGGAAGTCGTCTGCCCCGTAGGGCTTCCCTGGGAGGAGGAACAAGGCAGAAGGTGGTGAGTGCGGGGCTCTCCTTGGGAGCAGCCCCCTGCCCAGGGGAAGGGGCCAGTGGTTTGCTGGACAGGGGCTGGTCACCCCTGAAAGAGGATCCTTCCAGTTTTCTCATGACTCCTGGGACGGGGCCTTCTCAGGGAGGCCTGAGACGCAATTGGGGTTCAGGAGGAAGGAACTGAGAAAAGTGCCCTCCGCTGGGGTGGGCGAGACGCAGCACCTTCCCCTTTCCCAGCTCTCCCCCTCGGTGCCCCTGGCTGCTGGCCTGACAGTCAGGTTCACATCACACTTATTCTTGGACCCGCCCAGAAGCAGCTGTCCATCTGGCGCTGATGGCTTCTGGGGAGGGTCCCTGACTCTTCTACTCACGCATCTCCCTCTCCACCAGCAAAACAGAAGCCCTCCCTCTGTCAGAGGCTACGGGGTCTGAAGTTCCGACATGCAACCTTCCTTCTTTGGGGTTAAGCCGTGCCTTTTCCCCAGGCTTTCTTTGAAAACATAAATACCTCTGCAAGTGCTCATGATACTACTGTTGTGGGAGAGGGTCAAGGGCTCAGAGCCTCTGACAGTCGCCGATGCCTTGCAGAGGAGAGGAGGGTGGAAGGTGGCTTCAGAGATGCCTCCCAGCTTTGGCTCTGGGCTGGCTCTGAAGACAGACCATTTGGCAACAGAAAAATCAAAGGTGGAACCTGGAGGGCAAGAATTCCGCCAGGGGCAGAAGCCGCCTGGAGTCCCTCAGGTGGCATCTTGGCGTGTCTCTGCGAGTACACAGGGGGAAGTGAAAGCTCGACTGGGCAGCTTTGCACGGTGGTGAATGGCCATGCTGGATCCCCAACCCACCTTCTCGCCTCCCCTGACCACAGGGAGGCAGAGCTCAGACAGAGGTCTCCAGACCAAGCTGGAGGTCACCAGGCCTGGGTGTGGTCCCAGGAGGAAGCTGCCCTTTGTGTCTTGGGTGCAATTAACAATGAGCCCAAATATATGCCTGACAATTTACGGTTCTTTCAAAAAGTGTATTTCTCTTGACATGTTTTATAAAGGATTTAGCTGGCCATCAGGAAATACACATAATAAAACAGTAACATCTAAATAAAAATGTAAACATCAGGACAGATACAAATTACGGGATGAATTTACACCCTAGGAAAAATAAAAACACAAATAAACAAGAACCCACACAGCCACTCCTTTAGCGCCTCAAATTTGGCTTTGAGTTTCCTGGTGGCCAAAGCAAAGAGGAAAACAGTCTTCTCATTGCTCATGAGAAGAAAACATACCTGTTTCTTGGGGGAACCAAATTATTCTTCTAACCCTAGGGCTAAATAAAATTTTCACATCTGGCTTCTCTTGGGGGATTGACTGGCAAGTTCCTACAGCACCCTTGGGGGTAAGTTTCATTTGGTGATTTTCATCTCACTGCCTGAAGATGCAGCTCAGGGCAAGCACTTCCAGGGGAGGAAAGCGAATTCCATAGTTTGTCCGTTCACATCTGTTCCTTATAACAATTATATAAAGTAGGTGTTGTTTTGACCACCTTACTGAAGAAGAGACTAAGGTTCAGAGAGCTTAAGTGACTCCCTTGGCCACACATTCTGAAGTTATGAGAGGTACCATCATGAAGAGCTGGGCTTCTGGCCTCAGGCCTGGGTGCAAACTTCGGCTCTCCCCTTCACTGGCCGTGGACCCTGGGACGTTCCTTCCCTCCTCTAACCTCGGCAGAGAGGTTGGCGAATGAGGGTCCAGGGAGGTTAGGCGGTTAAACAAAATGATGGGGGTGGTCAGCACCACGTTGAGCCATATTGGGGCCTGAGGCAAAAGGAAAAATGTGTGCTCCTCTACATACGTATTGAAATATCCCCTCATATTTTTTTTTTTTGAGGAAGATTAGCCCTGAGCTAACATCTGCCGCCAATCCTCCTCTTTTTGCTGAGGAAGACTGGCCCTGAGCTAACATCCATGCCCATCTTCCTCTACTTTATATGTGGGACGCCTGGCACAGCATGGCTTGCCAAGCAGTGCCATGTCTGCACCTGGAATCCAAATTGGCGAAACCCTGGCCACCGAAGCAGAATGTGTGCACTTAACTGCTGCGCCACCAGGCCAGCCCCTCCTCTCATATTTTGAACCAAGTGGCAAAGTTAACCAGCACTCCACAATAAAAACCATGACTGCATGTAAACCCTGCGTTGCCAGTCTGCATGCCACCGTCAGCCCCCACAGACTCATGCGGGTCCAGGAACCACCAGCCAACAGCTGGAAATGACTGTTCCCATTGTACAATAAAGCAGGGTCATAAAACAGACGGCAGCCTGGACTTACTTAAAATGTTAATATTTTGCTCATCATAGGTTTTCTTTGCACTGTTTTATTTTTCAAAATACTGCATTAAAATATTACTCATCTCACCATTTGACCCAGCAATTCCACCCTCATACCCAAGAGAAATGAAAATACGTTCACATACAGGCTTGTGCACAAACGTGCACAGCAGCGTTATCCATAACAGCCAAAAGGTGGAAACGGCACAGATGTCCATCAGCAGGTGAACGGAGAGATGAAATGTGGTCTCTCCACACAGCGGAACACAATTTGGTGATAAAGAGGAACAAATCCTGATAAGTGCTGTGAGATCGATGAACCTTGAAACCACTAAGCTCGGTGAAAGAGGCCAGTCCCAAGACCCCATGTTGTACCCAGCGTAGGATTCCATTTACGTGAAACGTCCAGAATAAGCAAATCCGCAGAGACAGAAAGTAGACTAGTGGGTGCCAGGCACTTGGGGGAGGAGGGAACTGGGAGTGACTATTCATAGGTACAGAGTTTCTTTCTTGTGTGTGTGAGGAAGATTGTCGCCGAGCTGACGTCTGTGCCAGTCTACCTCCATTTTATGCGGGACGCCACCACAGCGTGGCTTGATGAGTGATGCTAGCTCCGCACCTGGGATCCGAACCGGCAAACCCCGGGCTGCCGAAGTGGAGTGTACGAACTTAACCACTATGCCACCAGGCCGGCCCCTAAAATTTATCTTGATTACTGAGTTTTTGGCACCCCCTTACATTTTGCATCTGAGACAAGAACCTCACGCCCTCACCCAAGTCTGGCCCTGCAGACGGTGCTCAGGACAGCGGCTGGCACATAGCAAGTACTTGGTAAATGGCAGCTGTGATGAGCGGGCACTGGTGTGGGCCGTGCACACAGGAAGACAAAGAAATGAGTCAGAGCTGGCCCCTGCCCTCAGGATCCCCCCAGCCCAAGGCCAACGGCCATGCCAGGGACTGTGATCCCAGGGTCATGACCACCCTCCAAGGAGGGCCTCATGTTCTTCGGCTGTTTGGCCTCCTTCTCACCCAGAATGAGTGCCCAAGACTACCGGCTGGTGCTCCTCCTCCCCCGTGATCCACTCTCTCTTTATTTTCATAGGAACGGAACTGACTTTCAGCTGGGATGTGGCCACCTGAAAGAAGGACTGCATTTCCCAGCTTCCCTTGCAGCTAGGTGCCGCCATATATCTAATTTTGGCCAATGGGATTTGAGGAGAAGTGATGCATTCAGCTTAAAGGGGAGGAGCGTGTGGCTGGAGAAAACCCTGGGGATGTGGAGCCACAAGAGGGAAGAAGCCTGGGCCTCTGAGGACCTCGCGGACACCAGCCTGCACTGGATCACGAGAGTGAAACAAATTCAGTTGTGTTGAAATCTTTCGAGGGGGAGGGGATTGTTAGCCACAGTCTAAGCTATATCCCAGCTCCTACAGAATATGAGCTACAAATCCCAGGGAAAGCACTCTCAGTTAGGGGTCAGAACAGCCAGGCACACATGCTCATTCATTCATTCATTCATTCATTCATGCCCTCACTGAGACCCCCTTACTACTGCCCTCTCCCTTAGGTCTGATTTTTCTGGGTTCCAGTGGGGCCCAGGAAGATGCAAGTAAAAGAAAGGGTGCAGAACAGCTTGGAAAAAAGGTGGGAGCTCAATGTTGACTTTAGCAGCCTCCCACCAGAGGCATTCTGTTCCCACTGCACATGCATGCACAGGCCGGTGCCCTCACAGGGGGCTGGGCCACACCCCGAGAGGCGCACACGTGCACTGCCCCAGCAGGCTCAGGGTGGACACGCGTGCCTCCACGTTTCCACTCATCCTCGTTTGGTTTTCTAGAGAACAGCGTGCCCTGTGGCCTGCCTTCCTGGCCGCACTCAGTTTCTACGTCTGCAAAATGGGTGCACTCAGTTTCTACGTCTGCAAAACCAGGCCTTTCAGGGTTTCGAGAAAATAAAATGAGAAGAATATGAAAGTGATTTGGAACCCATAAAGTGCTATGGAAAGAAATGTGAGCTATTACCGACATCTATGTTTTGCTTCCTCACATGGCCTCAGTTTTTCCACCTGTAAAATGAATAGGGTGAAGGGCTTGGTAACACCCCACTGAACAGCAGAGTCAGACCCACAGCGAGTCCCAGCACGTCACTTACCAGCTGTGTGACCGTGGGCGAATTGCTTTACCTCTCTGAGCCTGCATTTCTAGTCATGTGTGAACTCACGCAGATAACACAGATGTCCTGTGAGATTCTGGTGAGAATTCTGTGAGATGATTGACATGGAGTGCTCTTGTCCCCCTCCCACGGAAACGCCCACCCAAGAGAACTTCCCTTCTTGGTCCAGCTCTGTGCTCCGAGGCTCTGATTCTCTGTTTCACGGTTCCTGTGCCCTCCCTGCGAAGAATTAGTCCGTTTTGGAGAAAGCCTTCCCATAAGCTTTGATGAGCCTGAGACGCAACTGAAGAATCCCCAGGGAAAGCTGATTCTGTGCTTGGAGTCGCTTCTCATCCTGATAATTTCATTATTAGAATCCTGGCACGGAGGAGAGTCTCTTCCCGATTTACGAGTTAGGGAACGAGGCCTGTCTGGCAGCAGGGATGTGAAACACGGTCCCGGGCCTTCTGGAATTCACCTGTAACTCACGCACTGGTTCAGAGCTGATGGAATTTTTACTCTGCCTCCAAGAACATCCTTTTTTCTTGGTATTGTATTAATAACTCACCAAGGATACAATCAGGCAAGTTAATCTGCTTTCGAGCGGCGGTTCTCAGCCAGGGTGGTTTTGCCCTTCAGGGCCATTTGGCAATGTCTGGAGTCCTTTTTGGTTGTCACACAAGGGTGGTGTTGCTACTGGCATCCAGGCCAGGGATGCTGCTCAACATCCTTTGATGCACAGGGCGGCCCTCTGTAACAAAGAACTATTCAGCCCCAGTATCTGTAGGGCCAAGGTGAGAGACCCTGCTTGAGGGCTCACTGTCTCAGCCAGAGGGTCGGTCCAGCTCGGGCCCCAGCTTCGAGGACTTAGAGACGGGGAAGGAAGCACCCCGACTATGGCTCTGTGCCCCACAGGGAGGGACACTCCTTCAGCTTTTCTTCTCCCCATGCCTTCTCGAGAATCTTGGCCGACCCCTCAGGAGGGGCTCTGGGGCCCATGTCCTTGGTTCCCACCACCCCATGTTCAACCACCCACCGCAGGGGCCTCCTGCATCCCCACATCTGTCCCTCCACCTTCCCGTGAGCACATCCTCTCCATCTCCCCGGGACATGGGGCAGGGCAGAGCAAAGGCACGCAGGAAGTGGTGCTGGGTGACCGAATGAATGAGTGACGACGCTGAGCTCCCAGCAAGGCCTGGGACCCACTCAGAGGGACTTCTCTGGTGACCCCAGGAGTCCTTCCCCATCAGACATCAAGCCCAAGTGTGTTTCCTCTTTTCCTGGAAACCAGCTCTTGCCGGGACTGCCCCCTCTCTGCAGAAGCCCACTTTCCCCCAGACCCGAGATGCCAGGCCTGGGAGCCCCGCTCTTCCTCGGGGCTCTGTGTCCCCCGTGGCCAGTCAGGCAGAGCCCCAGGGGAGTCCTCCCCATGACAGCTTCTTTGCTGCCCCAGCCCTGCTCCCCTAAGCCCACCCTCCCGGCAGGGTTTCTGTCCTCTGATCCCCCGCATCCACTGACTCATCTCCTGCGTGTACAGCTCTGACCATGCTGTCTCTTCTCAAGAACCATCTGTGGCTCCCCACTGACTAGAGAACTTAAGTCCAGCTCTCTTACTCTGACATTCAAGGCCTTCCACAGTGGGGCCCAGAGACACCTGTCCACCACGATTGACCCCACTCTCCTCCAGCCACACTGCCTAGTCGATGGCCTCAGAGTAGGTCACCTGCATTCCTGCCCTCGGTTTCTGCCACACTCCCCTCTCCGGCAAGCCCTCCTCTGGCCTTCCACAGGCCTGATCCATCTCCCACGCAGCACCAACGTTTATGCGACTCTTTAAAAATGTAAAGCGTATTTATAAACACTGCATCAATGAATTCCTAAAGCAACTCTGCGAGCTATAGCAGGTTCACTGCGCCCACTTTACAGGTGAGGAAAGTGAGTCCCAGAGAGGTCACGCTGCCTGCCTAAGGTCACGTGGCTAGGGGGCGGTGAACCAGGACTTGAATCCAGCTTTTTCTCACCCACAATCCCGTGTTCCTGCTACTTCAACACTCTTCCTTCAAGTTCTGCCTCCTCCGTGAAGCCCGCCTGGACGGTCCAGCTACTGGTGTTTACACTCTACTTTCCAACTTGAACCAACAGTCTGCCTCCAGCACTCACACACGTCATTCCACCGTGCCGAATCGTGCACTGACTCGACAGGCATTTTCACTCCTCTGTGCCTTTGCACACACAGTTCCTTCTGCCCGGGGCGCCCTCCCTACTTTTCCTTTACTGCCTTCTCCTTGTCCTCTCTCATAGCCTCGAGCACAGCTGGATGGTTCCTGCTCCAGCTCCTATAGGCCTGGACTATTTCAGAGCCTTTCCCTTTCCTCAGACTTGAGCTCCCTGAGAGCAGAGATGGAGGCTGTGTGAGCTTGGGGAAGACACTTAACCTCTCTGAGCCTGTGCCCCTGTCACTGCCTTTCGAGTCCCCAGCACAGAGCTTGGGATGTAGGACACTGACAGTGGACTGAACTGAGCCTACATGCGTTCCCACTAGGGCCACTCTGTCCTGCCCAGGGCGGGGGCCCTTGTCACGGATGCTAGGACTCGCTATGGGCCTTAGACAGTGGTGTGCTGGGAATGCTTAACAACTCGCTCTCCGAAGGAAAACAAAGCTCTGATTTGTGGTGTTGGCCAATTTCCATGGCATAAACATATCCACAGGGGCCGACTTTAAGCCACCAACGTGAACATGGAGTGGGGAAGAGACGCACACGATGAGCTCCCATGAGAAGTACGAGCTGATTTGGCACACCAGTGGCCTTGGATTCATCAAGTCCAACCTCACGGTGAGGAAACGGAGGCTCAGAGACGGGAGAAATTTGCTCCAAGCCCCACAGCTGGCCAGTAGTGGAGCTGGGACAAGCACCCGGGACTCTCCTCCCTGACGTGGGCGAGAAATGCACACACGGGCTCTCTGACCGGACAGCTACTTGTGGACAAACACAAGCTCCGAGCACTGTTTAAGGCACCAGCTCCCAGAGGACACCCTGGGACAGTTGGGGCTGCGTTCTCCTTTCTGTGGAGCCCTGAGACCATGGCTCAGGGCTCAGCCCGGCACACAGTGGGGCCTCAGGCAGCGCCACTGGGAAGCTGGGGCACAGATGCAAAATAATTCCCCTGTGATTGGAACATCTGTCTTGCATAGATCAGAGAAGATCACGTCCATCAGGCTGAGCCTCTGAAGCCCCGCTGGGCTGCAGCCTGCATTTCCTGGTGATTTCTGCTTTCTTTTTTGCCAAAATCCCATCTGTTTTCCATCTGTAGGTACTGGGGGATCCGATCACATTTTAAAGAGCTGGCTGGGGGCCTTATGCATGTTTCATCGGCTGGGAGATTCTGGAGAGGGAGAGCTCTGGTAAAAATGAGCTGAAGTGTGCTCACGTGGGTCACACAATCCACGAGGAGCACTGGGTCAGGAGGTCCCCAACTCTTCCACTTAAGTAGCTGCCTGACCTGGGCCACCCTCTCTGAGTCTCAGTCTTCTTATCTGAAAACTGGGATAATAATAAAATTCAGTCTGTTATGTAGGGCCGTTGTAAGCATCAAATGAGTGGCTGGACTAAAATATAAGGTTTCGTCCTCTAGGAAGCATTTCCTAAGAGAGGAGTTGGCACATTTTTTCTAGGGCCAGATAGTAAATATTTTTAGTTCCACTGGCCACATGATCTCTATCCCAACTATTCAACTCAGCTGTTGTAACAAATGCAGCCACAGACACTGTGTAGATGAATGGATGTGGCTGTTTCGATAAAACTTTATTTACAAAATCAGGTGGTAGGCCAGAGTTGGCCTGCAGGCTGTCGTTTGCAGATCCCTGGTCTAGAGGAAAGAGTCATCTTACCATCTTATCATAACTGCCCCTCCAAATTTGTTGACTGGACTCTTACTGAAAGCGGGTGGCTGATGCAACAATCCTGGGGCAGCACAAGGCCTATAACTGTTATCTGCTTTGGGTCTCACCCTTCTCACCAGGATTTCCACTTGAAGCACTTCCTTCCTCCAGAAAGTGTTAATTAAAGACGCCCACTCCCCACAGATTAGGTTCAGTGCCCTTATAACGGGTGTCCCTGGCCCTGTCATTGCAAAATGGAAAAACAAATATTATACGTTAACTCAGAGAGGCCTCCCAACCCAGAACGGAAAACTCCTTCACACTCCCCGGACCCATTACTCATCCTATTCTTCTACGATGGTTAGCTGGCCTAGTTCATCCTAGTAGCATGTTCCAGCATCTGATGATACAGTGTGGATTTCTGTTTCCTTGTCTATGGCCTGTCTTCCTCCACGAGAATGCAGGCTTTATGAGGGGAGGGGTTTTATTGTGCTCGCTGTGACATCCAACGCCTCAACAGAGTCTGGCCTGTACTAAGTGTTTAATAAACATATCTGCCAAATAAATGAACGGATATCCTCTACTGCACAACTGTCACTCATTTGATGCTCTGTTTTCCCACTTGGATGGTGAACATTCAAAACCAGGGACTAGGGGCTGGCTCCGTGGCTGAGTGGTTAAGTTCACGCGCTCCGCTGTGGCGGCCCAGGGTTCGGATCCTGGGTGCGGACATGGCACCGCTCGTCAGGCTACGTTGAGGCGGCGTCCCACATCCCACAACTAGAGGGACCTGCAACTAAGATATACGACTATGTACGGGGGGTTTGGGGAGATAAAGCAGAAAAAAAAAAAAAGGAGAAGATTGGCAACAGTTGTTAGCTTAGGTACCAATCTTTAAAAAAAAAAAAACAAAAAAAACAGGGACTAGGTTTTCCTGTTGCATCAGGAGATAATTGTCAATAACTGTTTGTTGAACTGTTGAATGAATGATTTGATAAAGGCAGGATGGCAGGAAGGAGGGAGCACCCAGAACAGGACCGAGGGAGCACCCAGAACAGGACCATTTACATTTGCTTTTGCAGTGGAAGCCTCTGGTTAAGGGGTATTCCATACAGAACCTGGCTTCTCTGGTCTCTGTGTTGTGGGGGCAGCCGGGCCGGCCTCCCCCTGTGAGGCAGCCCCCAGCTAGGTCTGTGGCCCCCAGAGAGTTCCCTGGGAGCAGTTTGAAAACCCCTGGTCTGGTCTGAACTCCCAGCTGCACAACTGAGAGAGCTGGGGCCCGGGAGGAGGGGCGAGGGTTCGGAGGCCCTGCCGTCTGTGGCTGCCGTGACAGGAGGAGGCGACCCCCTCCCACTGACCTCCCTGGCGCTCCCTTGTGTGGTCGGCTGTGCTTTCTGCAGACGCTGCTCGAGTCTCAGTTCTGCTCTGAGCCACACCGCATCCCTGAGGAATCTCTCCAGCTCTCTGCTTCCTCTTTGGAGAGCTCCGCCCGCAAGCCAGCCAGCCACGCAGGCATGGGCTTCGAGCCTAAAGCCAAAAGTCCCAGCCCGGCCGGAGAAGGCGGGAGGCCGCCTGCGACTGAGGCCTGGCTTCTCTGAGCTCACCTGTGACCCAGGACGCCCTGCAGAGGCAGGAGAAGGCGGCGGGTCGGCACGGGACCTGGATCCGAGTCCCAGGTCCGCCACTGACCCGCTCAGGTGTGACCCTGGCGTGCTGCGCGTGGCCTCGCTGAGCCTCAGTTTCCTCGTGTAATGGGGAGAACCACAGCGTCCACACCTCGTGGGGTGGTTGTGAGGTTCAATGACAGGACAGATGGAAAGTGGTTAGCATGGCGCCTGCTGGGTTACTGGCACGTGAGGAATGTCAGACGTGGTTGTTATGAGTGACAGGAGGGTAACAGGTCTTGCAATCCTCAGAACGTAACACCTTAAAGGGCCCGAACCCCATTTCTATTGTGGGTGTGAAGCAAGCCTGTGCTTCACTTCTTCAGAGCGACGACGTTAGAGATGACGAGGGTTATCTGTTACAGTAGCAAGCGTTTCTCTAACTGATTACCTATTGACCTACCTATTTATATCTACTTCAAAAAGACGGGAAAGAAATCCACCAAGATACCAAACATTTTTTCAACAATAAACATTAGCGACTTTTGTCATCAGAAATCAGTTTAGACTTTTTTAATGTAGATTTTTTCTTTTTGAGGAAGATTGGCCCTGAGCTAACATCTGTTGCCAATCTTCCTCCTTGTTTTTTTTTTTCCTCCCCAAAGCCCCAGTGCAGAGTTGTATGTTCTAATTGTAGGTCAGTCTAGCTCCTCTATGTGGGATGCCGTCACAGCGTGGCCTGATGAGCGGTGCCATGTCTGCGCTCAGGATCTAAACCGGCGAACCCCGGGCCCCAAAGCGGAGCGTGCAGGAACTCAGCCATGGGGCCGGCCCCTAACATAGATGTTTAAAACCCACAGCCTCTCCTCCCTCTCTGTCCTCTCCACCTCCAGGCAATGTCACAGGCCTGGCACTCTGTGCCCCTGGGGTTTCCATCCAATTCGCTCCTCCCATCCAACCCGCAGCCTCTGCCTCCGTCTGAACCAACGGGAGAGTCCTAGCTGACGGAGTGGTCTCGGCCAGGGAGGTGGCTGGCGAGGGGCCTGAGGGACTCCAGGACTCTGGGGCCACCCTGTTGGCCACCACATCCAATCACCTGGCTGTTGGGCACCCTGACCCCCAGGGCCAGGAGCCAGGTTCCATTTCCTGAAGCGCAGTATCGGGGTTTTTACACAGACCACCGAAGGAACAGAAAAAGCTGCCTGTTGCCTTCACCGCCCTCTTGGATGTTTCCCACTCTTTATCTATGTTAAAAGAAGCTTCTTCATGTTCTTTTAGAAAGAACCCACATTCGCTCCTCCCTCCCACCCCCTCCCATCTCAAGGACGAGTTCTTGGGCTCGAACCTATTTCTCCCCAGCAGCAGGGCAGCCCTGAATGTCTGGTCTCAGATGTTGAAGAGGTGGGAATAAGCTGTTTGTCAAAGTAACAAGGAGCGATGATTCTAGAAGCTCTGACTGCTCTCACCAAGCCTCACGCAGAACCCAGTCTGCTCCTGGCTGCAGGATGGGGGCCAAGTTGATCTCCAGCCATTTGTCCCCGTGAGCTGCCCCCCACCCCGCCCTGCCTGACAGAGGCCCCTAAACCTGCTGCACAGGAAGAAGCACTTGATGGGGATTCAGGAGCCTTGGGGGCTGTTCCCAGGCTGGCGCTCGGGACAGCGATAAAAGCGCAGACTCTGGAGTGAGAACATTCTAGGTTTGAAGGCTGGCTCATCGGTATCAAGGTCACAAGTAGCAACTACCTTTCTGGATAAGATGGCCAGTTAACTCAGGCCTTTTCCCACTGCTCCAGCAGGTCCTGGCGGCAGCAGGCCTTACGTATCCTTGTCTCAGTGGGCCACGCGGGTACCACCAGTCACTATCGCCAGCAATGGGTGGAGCTTCCTTCCCGGAGAGGAGGGGGCTGGGGCAGGTGGGTGGGAGGGAAGGGTCAGTGGTGGTGGCAGGCAGGACCCAGGCTGGAGTTCTGCCCTCTGTGGGGTCACCAACAGCTCCCAGGGCTTCCATGCGTGGCCTCTGGTCTGCGGACCACACTTTGAGTAGCAAGCCGCTGGAAGCATCCGGCAGGAGGGAGGTGTGGGCTGAATGCCCGGGGCGGAGGGCCTGGTCCTCAGATGCTGAACGTCAAAGTCAGAAGAGAATTTAGGAGCCAGTCTGGCTGAAAAGGCATAAGCTCCATCTAATCAGGAGGAAGCATCTGGCAAACACAAAATGAGGAACTTCTGTTAAAAAGAAAAAAAAAGGTGGGGGGTGGGGAGGCAAACCTGTATTCCCTAAAAATACCAGGGTCATAAAAGACAAAGAAAGGCTGTGGGAATGTTCCAGATTAAACACAACCCCTGCCCCTTGATGGATCCCGAACTGGAGGAGGAAACACTAGAAAGGACCTTATAAGGTCAAGCGACCACCTGGAGGATGGATGGCGGGTGAGATAAAAATATTGTCAGAGAAAGCAACTGGGATAAGAGATGAATAAGCCACCGAGGGGAGGTGGATGTGCCCATGGTGATGCACTATTTCTAGTCTTGAAGTTCTTGAAGTCTGCAATTATTTCCAAATGACAGGTTTTAAAAAGCCCCTCAAATTTAGCAGCAGAACTGTTCATTTCAAACAGAATCCCACATGGAACCCTGCGTGTACACCAGGGACCAGCAGGTTGTCCGGTGGAGCCAGCATGGGGCCCAGCCTGCCCCGTGTCCCTCTAGGGGCCCGGCAGTGCCTCCTGGAGCCCAGCCTGGAGACCACGGAGGGGTTCAGCTTCTGTGTTTGGGGACCGCGGTGCAGAGGTAGCCATGTCTGCCTCCGGACATCTCCTGGACACCCGCACACGTATTGGGTCGCATCTGATCCTCGCGACAGCCCTGAGAGAGGCATTCCCAGCCCCGTTTCATCAGTGGGAAGATCGGGGCCCTGGAAGATCAGTAACTTCTCAGGGTCCGCTCCACCCTAGTGTTTCTGTGTGCTCGCCCGCCCCCTGCACCGAAGCTGGGTTCAAACCAGGTCCACGAATTAACCCCAAAGCCCGTGCTCTTCCCAGCCAAGCCTGCTTCCTCCCAGGTGAACAAGCCAAGGCTCCAAGTCGGGCAGCTGCGGTCTGCTAAGGGCAGAGGTGAGACTGGGAGCCACTGAACTCAGAGTCCAGTGCTCACCCAGCAACGGGGAGAACACGCTGTCCGTTCCCTGATGAGAAACCCGCCTGTTCCTGGCAGGGATTCTTCACTGGGAACCCTGACTCCGGGCTGGATTTCTGGGCTCAGAGTCTCTGCCGGGCGCTGGCTTCGGAATCAGCGGAGATTCCAGCCTCCCATCTGCTGGCGACAGGGAAACCATGAGCACCGCTCCCGCTCCGTTCTTTCCCAGGCTGCCCCCGGCACGCCCTCTCTAGCAACTGCCTCTCTTTCCTTTCCTTCTCCCTCACAATGAGCCATTGCCTCCCCTGTTTCCTGCTGTCTGCTAAGTTCTTAGTAAGCAAATTCATCGTCAGCAAAAATCACTGTTTGAAGTCACTGCCTGGAGAGGGGGCGTTTAAAAGAATTCCAGGAGCCCAAGGCTCTTAGTCAACCAGGACTCGCCGAGGATGGCACAGCCCTCTGAGGCCCAAGGCCGTCTTGTGACAACGACTCCGGGTCCGCGCTCACCCTGAGCACCGGCACGACCCAGGGAGACACAAGTCCCCACATCAGAGGTTCAGACGGGGTCAGATGGGGAGGTAACTGTCCTGACAGAGCCCTGGCCTCTGGGATAGATGCAAATTGCAGCCTCAGCTGAATCTCACAACAGCCCTGCAAGGGGGTCTGGTTGTGCCCATTTAACACAGGGGGAAACTGAGGCTCAGACACCTAAGTGGCCTGAAGACAGCCACACAGCTGGGAAGGAAAGCCAGACCTGCCTCTTCCATGTTCCTCCAACGGCGCAGGCCGGCCTGCCTGGCCTCCCTGAGGCTGCTCCCAGCCTGGTCCTGACGGTCTCTGCCTCCCTTCCGGCAGCTTTCCCCCCCACACCAGGCAGGACCCCCCGCCCGCCTCAATCCCCGGCTGCTGCAGCTCTGAGGCTGCCTCGCTCTGAGAAGGTTCCTGGCTTGTCCCCGGCAGCCCTTTGCCACGCCACGAGGGATCTCCAGCTTCACGTCGCTGCTGCGAGGCAAGCCGGCCACTCTCCCGGGATCCACACCGCGGGCTGACTGTGTCCAACTCTGAGGGCTCCACGTCCTGCGGGCTGTGCGCCGACCCACCGTGCTCCCCTGGGGACCCTCAGGAGGTTCCCATTGGTGGAGCCACGTGCTGGCCGTTCTGGGGCCCGGACGGCACAGGTCACCCAGCCTCTGACTCTCACACTCACCCCACGAAACCCTCCACTTAACGTCTCATCTCCACGACAGCACCCTCTCTTCCAATAACCTTCCCAACGTGACGATAACGTGTCCCGTGTGGTTCTGACTCGGCGTGGGGATCTGCTCACGGGGATCAATATTCATCCTAACCAAGGGCTGTAGGACACAAGTCACTTTAATCCAAAAGAGGGAGCCCGACCTGGAGTTGTGGCCTGTTCCAGGCCTGTGAGGGGACAGCGACCTTGCACCGTCCCCCAGTCACACACTGACCACTACTTTCTGTTGGCCCATGGCCATACTGGCCCACACTTCCACAAAGAGACGCAGAGAATTCCTCCCCTAAAGCAGCCACCATTGGCTGAGACTGCGAGGTGCTGTGCGTTGAGGGGGACATGTTTTTCTCTAATATTCACAACAAGGGATCGAGTGTGGCTTCTGTACCATGAGAGGTCTTGCTTTTCCCTCTTTGTAAAGCAGCTTCTTCAAGTGAAGAAGCTGGGCCTCAAGGGGTTAAGTAAATCCTTCAAGGTCACACAGGTACTAAGTGACAGACAAGGAGTTTCAACCCAGGTCTATGTGGCTACTGAGGTAACAATCCTTCCAGTCTCCATTACCATGACCGTCATGTACAGTTACAGAGGTTGCTCACTGCACAAGAGTGGCCAGCTGAAGGAGCGGCGGATGAAACGCAGCCAGCGTTCTGTTCACTAAGGTCTGTGCCATGGTGCAGGATGGCTGCTCTTGTCTGCTTGGAGGAATGCTGTGGTAAATGGATTATAAATGGTCCGCATGATGCCCTTCCCTATGTCTGTGCTCATTGCAACGTGACTTTGAGGCTCTTCCGATCAAGAAGGGAAGTCTAGCTCCCCATCCCTCGAATCTGGCCTGGTCTTGTGACTAAACAAGCCAGTGATGTATGTCACAGTGGCTTTGTGCCAGTTCGAACCCAGGCCCTGAGTGGCCCTGCAGGCTGCACATACCCTCTCGGGCCCCAATGATGCCACAGGCAGGAGCGTGGGGTCACCTGCCGGAGAATGAGACACATATGGCCCAGTCACCCCCACTGCAGACCAGTCAGCTGCCAGTCAACCGCCCAGCACGTGGCAAGGCCATCCCAGACCAGCCAGCCTGCACATGCCCCCTCTGACCACAGGCTCCGAGCCGGTTCGGCCACGTGCAGGCCTGACTGGGCAGCCCAGCGTGACTGCCGGGGAGCAATTGTGACCACCCGTGGAGTTAGGCAGCTGTGAGGGGCTGAGCGCGTCCCTCTGTGGTCACAGGTTGACACCCTCGCCCTCAGTGCCTCGGAAGGTGACTGCATTTGGAAATGGGGTCATCGCAGATGTAACTAGATAAGATGAGGTCAGACTGGAGCGGGGTGGCCCCTAATCTGATATGACTGGTGTCCTTATAAACAGGGGACACCTGGACCCAGACACACCACCAGAAGCTGGGAGAGGGGCCTGCAAGCCGTTCTTCGGCGAGCGTTCGAGGGAGCATGGCCCTGCTGGCCCTGTGGTCTCCAGCTTCTGGTCCCCAGAACCGTGAGACACATTCCGCTTAAGCTGCCCAGTCTGTGTACTTTGTCACAGCACCCTAGGACACAGTGCTTTTTCCTGATTCGCACAAAGGCGCAGTCTGGGGGGGCTTCCTCGCCCGAACACGGCCAATCGCAGCCCCCATGCTGGTCCCCAGGGACCCCTGAGAGGTGCCGGGAACCCCACTCCCACCTCGCCTGGTCCTGCCCCACAGGCCTCTGAATCAGTGCTTCCAAGAGCTCTGGCGTCCTGGGTAGGAGGGGTCACAGACCCCATGGCCCCGCCCCGCCCCGCCCCGCAGCTCCCTACCTGGGTTGCCAGTGGCCATGGAGTCGTAGATGAGCTTACAGGTCTTCAGCAGGATGGAGATCTTCTTCTCAGGCGAGTAGGCCTTGTGCATGCTGGCGAACTTCTGCAGGATCTTCTCCATGGTGGGCACCTCGGGCACGCTGGTGGTCACGCCCAGGTCGGTGGTGGTGGTGGCCAGGATCACCAGCTGGTTCTCCTTGAGCTGCTGCAGCGAGCCGTCCTTGCTGTGGATCTCGTGCAGGCACGAGTTGATGGCCTCCTTCAGGGGCTTCAAGACACACTTGCACAGGGCCGACTCCACAATCGCTTCTGCAGGTGGGCAAGGGCGGGGGCGAGGGGTGAGGAAACGAGCGGCAAGGAGGCTGCCCCCAGGCCTTGCTGCCCAACAGTGTGGCCATCCCCATCCCCTGGTCCCCAGGAGGACACACTCACAGCCCCGGCAGTTACAGTCCGTAGTTACGACACATGAGACACTGTAGCATATTCACAGTGCAAAGATCCTGCAAAGAAGACACAGGCGCAGAAGCCCTCCAGGACTGACACATTGTATCCCACTGCTTTTCACAGGGCCTGGCACAGAGGAAACTCTCAGAGGGCCACCTGACAGTATGCAACTTCAAAGGGCACTATTCACATTGGAGTTGTGCAGTGTACAACCTGAGCACCTGTACACGGAGGGCCTGGGTACCCAGTGAATGTTTGATGGAATTATTCTTGATGTCTCTCTTTCAATTCCTAAATCCACTTGACCCTATTCTCAAGAATACAGTAAATCAGAACCTGACTTCTCACCCTTCCAGGCTACCACCTTGCCCTAGGCTGCCATCATCTCTTGCCTGAGGTATGTTAGTTGCTGCTTGCCTTGGCCCCGTATAGTCCATTCTCGGCACAGCCAGTGTAATCCTCTTGTGGCGTGTCTGATCGTGACATTCCTCAGCTCAGAACCTTTCTGTGGCTCCCATCTCATGCACAGTAGAAGCCAGAGACTTCCCTGTGGCCACAAGGCCCTCCATGACCTGGTCCTACAGCCTCTCACTCATCATCTCGCTTGCTTCCTCATACTCATGCTGCTCCAGCCAGCTGGCCTCCTTGATGCTCCGCCAACCCGCCAGGCCTGCTCCTGCCGCAGGGCCTTTGCACCTGTTACTCCCTTTGCCTGGAGAAGTCACTCTACAGCTGTGCACACGGCTGATTCCTTCACTGTCCACATGTCATCTTATCCAAGAGGCATCTTGATCATCTAGCGGAAAGGGAGTCGGTCAGCTCTGATCTCGCAGCAACTCTGCAGCATACCCACCATTACCCGCCTTCTACAGACGGACCAACTGAGGCTCTGACGGCGTGGATCACACAGCCAGCTGTGGGCTGAACAAGGATTTGGACCCATGTCTACCTGACACCACGGCCATGCTTAGAGAGACAGCAGGGAATTATTCTCAGGAAGTCTTTTTGGCATGACACCATCCCCAGGAGGAGGGTTTCGGCCACCGGCCCAGCTCGGGGAGCTCCCAAATCCTGCCCCCGTCGGGGGACACTGAGCTGCCAGTCCCCGGGGGTGGGGAGGGGCTCAGGCCCCGTGGCTGAGTCTCAGCTGAGGCCCCAGTAACCTTTCCCTGTGGCCACGCAGGCCTGGCACTGGCCCGCGGCTGGGTTTGGGGCCGGGCCTGGCGGTCCTGGGTCCTCATCCTGCCACCTCCTTCTTCCCCGCTGCTTCTCCAGCCTCTTCGGCAGGGGACCACGTGACTGCCTTGCTCCCCTCGCCCCACTCCTGCCCACCCTCCCAGGCCCGCCCCCCGACCCCACTGCCCTCAGAGTCCCTGCAGTGGAGGCGCGGTGACCTGGAGGCAGGGACCGTGTGGTCAGCTCCCGCAATGCCCCAGCTCCGGGGTGACCCTGGCCCAGCCCTCTCCCCTTCCTGGGCCTGTTTCCTCCCGTGCAGCCCCTGCCCTCCAGGGTCCCGGCCCCTCCGAGAGCCGCTAGACCCGCTGCAGAGACTCACTGGCCCTCAGTAGCCACACGTGTCTGCACCTCTTTGGGCCTCTCACTGCTCCCGGGACTTGTCTCCCCGACAAAACCGGGGGCATCCTGAGAGCAGGTCCTGCCCAGCCTCCTACGGGCTTGAGCATCTCCCACCGGGAGAACCAGGCGCACGGCCCAGCTGCCCAGCGGTTAGCTCGTGGAGAAGGCGGATTGCCTGCCCTTAGCCCTCCCTCCCGCGCGCTCCCCGCCCTGCCCGGGACTGACCCAGCTCCTCCTCCGAGTGCAGGACGGGGTCCACCAGGGCCTTGAGCTCGGTGCTCTGCAGCAGGTAGCTCTTGAGCTGGGTCATCATGGTGCGGATCTCCTGCAGCATCTCGGTGCTGGAGGTCTGGCGCGCCATCATCTCCAGGCTGTACACGTGGTAGTCCTGCACCAGGTTGCCGAAGTATGAGGCCTTGTCCTGGGCCAGCTCCACCACCCTCTTGTAGAGCTTGCGGTTGGTGGAGAGGAAGGCGTGGAAGACGTTGCTGAAGCTCGCGAAGCTCAGGCGGTGGCGGGCCTTGCCCAGGATCATCGACGACTTCTTCTTCAGGCTGGGGCTGCTGAACTGCTCCAGCTCCTCCTCTGTGCTGCTGGTCGAGTAGGAGTCCTGGTCAGTGGCCGAGGTCGACATTCCCAAACTGTCCGAGAGGGAGGCCAGGGAGCCCTTGAACTCGGGCGTGCTCTGGGGTCGGGCGGGGGCCCGGCCGTGTGGCCTCTGAGCCCCGGCTTGGGAGGCAGGGCCATGGCCCTCCCTGGGGGGCCCCGATGTGGCTTTCTCAGGCGCCGTCTCCTCCGTGGGGAGCTCGGCTCTCTCTGAGGGACTGGAGAGGGCTGAGGCCAGCTGCCGGGACACCCGTTTCTTCCTGGGGGGCGGGACTGGGGGCTGCCGGATCTTCGTCGGCAGCTCTGGCAGGCTGCCCGGCTCGCTGGCCGCTGCTTCCTGGCCTTGCCCCGTGGTCCTCGGAGGCCTGTCCTCAGGACTGTCTGAGGTCCCTTGGGGGGGCAGGCTGAGCTGAGACGTCCTGGAAAGACCTAGCTGGTCGCCCTCTGCCGCCATCCCCACGTCCTGGTCCTGCAGGGAGGTCTTCTCAGGGATGCGGCGTCTGGGGGGAGCAGCTGGGAGGCTCTTCTTCACCGGCAGTGGAGGGCTGGGGGCCTGCTGCAAGGGGATGGGGGCTGTGCCTGGCTTCATCTCTTCCTCCCTGAGGGAGCCGAGGCCCGTGGAGGGGCGTGGGAGCCTCTCGCAGGCTGTCATGGGTGGCTGGCTGGGATGGTCTGGGGGGCCTGGGGCCTGGGGTGTGAGGTGAGGGGCGGATGCTGGGGGTGTGGGAGGAAGGGCCTCTGAAGGTGGGGGAGCAGCCGCCACTGGGAGAGAACTGGGTAAAGGACAGGCCTGAGCAGGAGCTGGGGGCGCAGGAGGCCGGGCCGGGCCAGGGGGAGGTAGAGGGGGCGTTGGGGGAGGGGGCGCTGGGCGGCGAGGGGCCCACCTGGCGGTGGGTGAGGTAGCATCAGAGGTGGGAGGTGAGGGGTGCGAGGGACAGCTTCCAGGGGGCGGCTGGTCGGCGGGCGGGGCACTGCCGCAGTCTTCGATGAAGATGGGGCTCACGAACCACAGGCGGTCGTTTCCTGCGGACAGCTTGATCTCGCACGCACAGTTTTCGCGATGGGAGGCCGACCGGAGGCTGGAGGCGGGGGGCGCTCCGGGCGCCGGGTCTCTTGAGGGCTTCCCTGGGCTCCCCCCTTCTCGTGAGGGGTTCAGCGAGGAGCCCCAGAAGCCTGTGGAGAAAGAGGGGCAGAGGCAGTCAGCCCCGGGCTCGGGGTGGGGGGTGCTGGTGGCAGAGCTGGATGGGGGGCCTGGCCGGTGCTCACTCTGCTGGGCCCAGGAGGGTTGTTTTTCCCTCTCAGGCTGTTTTAAACCCAGCCCACCACTTCCTGCCTCGAGAGGGGAAGCCCCAGGCCAACCTCCGTGGCAGTGCTGGGGTGGGGCGGGGACGGCGGGCCTGGCACCCTCGGCTTCAGTTCTGTCCCCTGGCATGTGAGAGCCCACATGGAGCACCCATGACGCCAAGTGCAGGCACGTGTGGCAATGGAGGGACCGAAGGCCCCGAGTGCCCGCAGCTGACATGCTGGGTGCTCTGGGCTAGGCCACCCGACCTCTCTAGGCCTCAGTCTAGTCATCTCTAGAATGGGGTCCCGACAGGAAAAATGCTTCGGGCCTGTCTCGGCCACCACAGTGGCTGGATGCAGGAAGGAAGAACCTATGGATTGTGGCCCGTGAGCTCAGACCTGACCCTCCGGGTGGGGAACCCCTGGCCACTGCAAAATGATTCTGCCTCTGGTCAAGCTCCATGTTGAAACAGGAAGCCGCCCCAGGCCCAGCGGGTGTGTGCTGGGGGGGTGGCTCAGAAACGGGGACTCCTGCACTGCCGAGCTAAGTCTCAGCACAGGTCTTTCTACCGACCCAGGCCTCGCGGACTCGGCCCGTGGCCGCCGCGCCCCCAGCAGGCCCATCCCCATCCAGGCACCGCAGGTCACGCCAGGCTTGTTCTGGGTAAGGGGCATGGACATCCAAACTAAAGGACACGGGGGGCTGAGCAGCTCAGGAGTTCTGGACCTCTGGGTACCTAGCCCTACGGGGAAGCTGACGGAAGCTCAGGACCCTCCACAAAGGGCACCACATTTTGAGAACAATGTCAGTTGGCTGGCAGGCCACGCTGAGCTCGCTCCAGCAGCTCGTCCAGGAGAGGAACATGGAGCCCATGGCGACTTCACCCTGTTAATTTGGGGCTCAATAGCGCAGGATTCCTTGTTGTGGGGGGGCCAGGCCTCCAGCCTCTCACCAGGAGCTCCTCACTTCTGAGAGGGACCCATCCGGAAGAAAACCACCAAAAATCACATCGCAGACAGAAACAGGAGCAGGCCCGCACTGAGTCCTGCTATGGGCTGCTTGCTCTACGTGGGTCAGCTCACTGACCCCTGACCCCCTCTGGTGTATGTCCTAACACTGTCCCTGTGTCACAGATGAAGAAGAGCTGGGGAGGTTAGAGAACTTGCCCAAGGTCACAGGCTGGCACTGAAGGAGCTGGACTGGCACCAGCTCAGGCTGGATCTCCAGCCTGCATGCTCAGCGGCCGTGTTGTGCCTTCCTTCGTAGGAAATTGCGACACTTCCCATCTCGGTTGCTCTCCTGGCGTAGGTGGGGGGCAGGGTGGTGTGCAGCCCAGAACTGGGGATGTGCTAAGACA
Organism: Equus quagga; assembly: GCF_021613505.1. Classification (NCBI taxonomy): domain Eukaryota; kingdom Metazoa; phylum Chordata; class Mammalia; order Perissodactyla; family Equidae; genus Equus; species Equus quagga. Next base: position 34,108,534 of record NC_060286.1, on the reverse strand, counting down.
ACAGACTCTTGACACTGCAAGAAAGGGGCTGGCACAAGATGGCCGAGGGCCACGTGTGCACCGCCTGCCCCGAGGGATGGGCATGCTGGGCATGTGGGCGTTCGACACCTTGCTGGCCGGGGGGTCGCAAACCCAATCAAAGAGAGCAGGGTGTAACCCCAGGACGATGGGGCTGCTGAGAAACGACGGAAAGTGAGCCGTGTGCATGCCCTCTGCGGTGGGGCCATGACTGGGGAGGAAAGCCAGGTCATGGTTCGGCCCTGTCCTCAGCAGAGACCCGGGTCTGCAGCCTGAGTGCTGTGGCCAGTTGTCCCCACAACAATGAGGATGACAAATTGCCCGGTGACTCTGCAATGTGTAGCTCTGTGCACAGCACAGCCACTAGCTGAGGACACGGCGGGCCAGGCGGGAGGGGGAGTCTCCAGGCTCCCATGACCCGGCAAGCTGTTCTTCGTGGCTGCCTGGGCCCTGGGCTTTCTTGGGCAGCCACTGACCCCTCCGTGACTGGTCCACTCTCTCTCTTTGCATCCGGCGCACAGATTTCTGGCCCCGGGAGCCAGCATTTGAAGCATGTGCCCCCTCTACAAAGGCCCAATAAACTTGTCTCCTTGGCAGTTTTCCTAGCAAGGAGCAGCAGGCAGCCAGTCTGACTCAAAGGGGAACTGGCAGCAGCCTCACGTGTGAGCTGAGGGTCCCAGCTCACCTCCTAGTTCCCATAAGCCCCTCCCTTTGGGTGAAGGTGGAGGTCGTGGGGCAGACGATATACAGAACTGCCCGCCCATGCCTGGACATGCCTCCCCTTATTGCTCCCCTAGATCATGGCCACAGCCTGTCTCCATCCCACCTCCCCGCAAGTCCATTCTCCTCTTGTGGCACTGTGCCGGGCCTGTCCTAGGCCCTTGGCTGCTATCTGCTCAGAATCACTTCCAGCTGTGGCATGTGGCCTTGCACATCTTCCCAGAGTCACCTACTGAGTCTTCAGCTCACTCTCTCTGCCTCTCACTTCTTCCTGAACACGCCATGGGCTGCCCCACCTTCAGGTCTTGGCTAATGCTGTTCCCTCTGCTTAGAATGCCTGTCCCACCCTTTCCACCAGGCAAACTCTCATTCATCCTTCAAGACTCAGGTCAAAGGTGGCTTGTTTGGAGGAGCTGTCCTGACACATCCAGGCCTCACTTACTCTCCTCTTGCTCCTCCGGCTCTGGGGCACGCTCTGACCGGAGTGGCCGTCCTTGGACCGCACTTCTCTGGTTTTGTCTTGCCCCGCTCCCCCCCCCCCCCCCAACTGGCTCTGAGCTTCCAGAGGAGGAGCTCACCCGAGCGGGTGAGAGTGGAGAGGCAGGGGTTCGGTGGGGTGGGACACAGCGAAGCTCAGTTTGATGGCAACGTGGGGATGACCTGAATCACGAGAGGATGTCTAAAGACAAGAGAATGAGGAGGAGGCAAAAAGGAGGGCCGAGGAACTCCACGAGCAGATGGACCACGAGCTGGACAGCCTGCCTCAGGAGCAGGGTGGGTCCATCACGTGCAGAAAGAGAGAACACATTTTCCATCGCTCGGATCTGGATTCTGGCGGGAGTGGAGCAGACCTGGGGTTCAGAGAAACGGGCCCCGGGCCTGGGTGACCAGGAACTGCTCCCCTGCCCACAAGACGGGCCTGGACGTTGCACCCAGGCAGGGCAGAGGCCTCCAAGCCAATGCCACTCTGAAGGGTGGGGGAAGCTGGGACCTGAGGGGCTGCAGCCTGGGGCCTGGGGACCTGTTAGGGAGTCACAGTGGCAGGGTAGGACTTTATGTTCAAGAAGAAGGAAGTAGGTAACTTTCCCTGCAGCCCACAAATGTCGAGGCCAGAGGAGAAGCGGAACGCTGTCATGCAATCCTAGTGGTTGGCACAGGTGTGGGCGCCTGTGCCCAGTGGCACCAGGCCAAGCCTTAGCTCAGCGGCCGGAGCTCCCCCAAGGGCCTGTGGCTTCAGGGCTCTGTGCTGCCCTCGGACTGAGGCAGATGTTTTGCTGGCCCTGCAGCCTCCTGTGCCCCGTCTGGGGACACCTCTTGCCAGGTGCCCACTCTGACAATCCTCAGAGGGCCTGGGCCTAGCCAGGGGCTGGGCTGTCAGTGCTGAGGGCAAAAGTGACAAAGGTTTCACACCTGGACTGCCCCTAGCTGGTGGCAGGACAGAGAGGGAAGAGTAAACGCAGCAAAGTATTCCAGGTGCCACGGAAACAGCTCGAGAGTCCAATAAACTCAGTGAATAAATATTTTTGGGGCACCCCAAAGATGGGTTGTGGCGCAGTCATTCTACCTCGAGTTTTCCATGAAATTTTAATAACTAGGAAAATTCTCATTATGTAACGTAGAGGAAAAGGCAAATTACACGCAAACTTGGAAGCGCCGTAGAACATATGCCTTTTCTGAACATAGTTTAAAAATATTAAACATCCATACGCTGCAAACACGTCTGAGAAGCTGTGCAAACCTCACCCTCATTTGCCATCGCTGTCTCTCGATTCTTCTGCACCCAGAATCTATTGCGTATCGTTAGTGCTGAATTGCTCCCTATGTTAGCTTTGTGGGCCCAGGATTGGACCTATATATTGCCTGCCCTTTCGAACGCTGGCTTTTCCAGGGCCAGATGTGGACTTTCTTATGTCAGCTCCCCAGCAAACGTTCTGGGCTGTCACATGGTGCTGAGCCTGCAAATCGAGAGCTCCATTTCAGTGACATCGTCCCTCTCTGCACGCACGGCTTGTGCAATGATTTGGATATTTATTACATTCCACTCATTTTGTCAAAAGTGAGTAGAATGCCAGAAAAATAGAAGTGCTGGCACCAGCGATAGGAAACACATATGCCTCAGAAACTCATTCCAGTAGCAAGATCATCAGGTGGAAGTGGGCTGAGTCAGAGCCTGGCGGGGGCAGACCGGGAGCAGGAACGAGGAGGGGGAGGGGAGGGGCCCGCAGTGCTGGAATGGCTGCTGCTGCCCACATAGCCTGTTGACCTTCCGCTGCATTTCTCGGAGATTCCCCACCGCCCCTTCCCTAAGTCCCCTTTCATCTATGCTGGCTTGAGGGGGTTTCAGTTCTTGGCCTCAAGAGTCCCTTGCCTAGAACAACGCGTGACCTGCTGGGCAAAATGCCCGTGCATCAGGCCCCTGGCATACGCTGGCCTTTGCATATTTATCACGACTGTGAAGGTGGGAGGCCCAAGCTGCACGTTCAGAGCCAAGGCCTCCGGCCTCCCGCAGGAGGCATCCTTTCAGCTCTGGGTCTCCATGCATTCTGAGGACGGATTGACAAGTTACCCTTTCCTTGGCTCCAGAGAAAAGCTATTCTGGTGAGCCCCGCTTTACACCCTCCAGCCCTTGGGGACACTGGGTCTGACCAGATCCCTCCGGTTCCTAAGCTGCGATGTACTCAGGTTTCATTTAAATCGCCTTCTCGATGAAGTGAGTGCTGACACAGTCTGAACTGCCGCTGGTTCCCAAGAGGAGCAGCTTGTCGCAGATACGCGTGCCCTAGGGCTTAGGGGCAGCCAGCCTCCTCCAGGTGCAAAGAACCTGCCTCAGAGGAAGCCTCCCAGACCGCCCCACACATCCTCTGCCCTACTGACTCGGCCTCAAATGGCAACGGACTGCTTGTTGCAAGGCGATGCGGTGTAGCCGAGGGCCGGTGGACGGGCTGCGCCGAGTCAGAGAGCCCTCAGGGCACATCCCGGCTTTGTTCTCTCCTGCCTGGGCACCCGGGACAAGTTTCTCAGCTGTGCCAAGACTTGATTTCCCATCTTTAAAATGGGGACACAAGGACTACACAAGACGGTGTCTATCGAGTGCCACCAGTGAGTGTCACCCACGCCGCTTTAGACCTCGGGGGGATGTCACTGGACTGTGCGAGTCACACCACTGTCATCTGTCCTACGTCCGAGCTCCCGGGAGGGTAAGAGCTCAACAGTTAAAATATCTGGGGCTGAAGTTCAGTGTTATCTCCAATATCAAGTGAAAACGCCTGGAAGTGTATTAACTGGGGAAATCAGACCTGGGAGAGTCCGGAGAAGGAGTTAGGGGTGGGTGCTGGAGCTGAACGGCCTGGGTTCAGATTCCAGCTCCGCCACGGACCATGTGACACCAGACGTGTTACCTGCCTCTTGTCCCTCAGTTTCCCCTGCTGTAACAAGCGGATTATAATAATAGAACCTTCTTTGCAGGGCTGTTGGCAGATGGGATGAGTCAGGACAGGTAAAGAGGTCAGAATGGGTCAGTGTTTATTCAGTGTGGACATCCCAGGGCCCCGACTCCTCCTACTCCCTGGCCTGTGACCATGAGCCGCCTCGTGGCATCTCGCATTGCTGTCCAGTAGCCTTTTGGGCGGGGGGACAGTGGCCTAGCCCGGGAGCCAGGGGCTGTGTTCTCTGATCCCTACGACCCGGTCCTGCCCTCTTGGTCCTCGCTTCTTCCGTTGACCGGCACCGGGGAATGGGCGCCACTGTGTGCTGGGCGTTGTGCTCAGGTGCATACAGTGCAGGGTCCCGCATGGGGTTTAGTCTTGATAAAGACTTACTGATTAACTGCTCTGGTCATAAATGGGAGCTGGTGGCCCCAGGTTACGAGGCTCTGGGCCTCTGCTCCAGATATGGGTCTCACAGAAGCTCCTGCAGCAGCTGCCAGAAACACATTCCCTGCTCCCCCTGTAAGAAACCCTCTGCTCCCGACACGGCAGACGGAGCCGCACGGCCTGGCTTCCCAGCGGCTCCAGACTTGTGAGCCTGGGCTTCCCAGGGGCCAGCACGAGGCCCTGGTCAGAGGTCAGCGCCCACTGACCTCGTCTTTGAGAGCGCTCAGCAAGGCCGACGCAGAAAAGCCGATGGACACGGGCTCGGCTCACTATCATGTGCAAGGGCAGGCACCAGAAACGCCCTTGTCTTTTCCTCTCTTCTTTCTTTTCCTCTCCCCTCGTCATCCCTCAAAAGGTCAGAGGGACAAGGGCAGGCTGGGTGTGCTCAGGGTCAGGTGGTTGGGCAGGGGGCAGGTCAAGGGGGCAGGGGCCACACCCCAGCCCCTGACCACACTCACGCTGCTTTTCCTTCCGACAAAGGTGGGGCTGGGGGCCAGGGCTGTGGGGGCAGCTGGTCCCCAACTCTGGCCACCGCTGAGAAGGGCCTTGACGTTGGGCTCAGCCTCTCCCAGAGCCAGGCACTAACAACAGGTCAGCCTGTGCTGGCCTTGGTGGCCCAGCTCCCTCAACCCCAACAAGGTCGTGCATCAGACCTCCTGGGAGCTTCAAACATCCACTTTGAAAAATGGCTTGAGAGGGCTCAGCAGCCTGAGGAGGGGGCAGGCAGTCCCGTGGGAGCTGGGACTCGGGATGCAGCATGGCCTCAGCCTGGGGGCCGTCTCTCTGCTCAGGTGGTTGGCAGGGCAGTCCTGTGGCCCCATTTCCTAAGGCCCCACCACCTCCCCTTGCCCTCCGAGGGACTCACCCAGGCCCAGGTTGGAGATGGTCTCGAGGTCTGTGAAGCTGCTGGCCTCAAGGACGGCCCGGGGCAGCCGCAGCGTGAAGGGCAGTAAATCTCTGTGGAGACACGAGGGGTCGAAGGTCAGGTGTGGGGAGAGAGCCGTGTGTCCATTCCCCGGGTCCTCACAGCCCCCAAACCCACAGGCAGGGAGAACGAAGCCCAGCTCGCCCCCAGCTGCTCCACGCAGACGGGCAGCTGCCCGGGGCCAAGGGCTGAGTCTGGGGCTGAGGGAGCATCCTGGCGGCCAGCACCAGGGACCCAGAGATGCAGGAGCTCCTCCTCAGGAGTGGGGGACCCGGCTTCTCCCCTGACTTTCTGGCTTCCTCTAAGGCGCTATTCTGGGTAAAGTGAGTGATCCACCCCTTCCTGCTCTCTGATCCTCACTGTTCCACACCGAGATGTGCCGTGAGCACACAGTCAGGCTTCCCCAGTGAGCACACAGTCAGACAGCCCCCAGTGAGTGCACAGTCAGGCTTCCCCAGTGAGCACACAGTCAGACTTCCCCCACTGAGTGCACAGACAGCCCCCAGTGAGCATAGTCAGATTTCCCCAGTGAGCACACAGTCAGACTTCCCCCATTGAGTGCATGGATAGCCCCCAGTGAGCACACAGTCAGACAGCCCAGAGAGCACACAGAGAGCTCCTAGTAAGCACACAATCAGGCTTCCCTGACAACATACAGTTAGCTCTATCTGCTGCCATTTTTTTTCCTTTTTTTGGCAAAGCAGATTGGCCCTGACCTAACATCTGTGCCCATCTTCCTCTATTTTGTATATGGGATGCTGCCACAGCATGGCTTGATGATCTGTGCATAGGTCTGCACCCGGGATCTGAACCTGCGAATCCTGGCCCGAAGTGGAGCATGTGAACTTAACCACTATGCCACCAGGCCGGCCCCATCTATTTGCTGCCTTTGATCTGAACGAGGCACTTTTTAGAGCTCTCTCCAGAGATTTCCAAGAAGGGACTCAGGCACCCTCCTCCTTTATTGTACAGATGGGGAGACTGAGGCCCAGAGAGGGAAAGGAATATGTCCAGGCCACACAGCAGGTCGAGGGCAGAGTGTGCTGGGCCCCAGGCCTCCTGACTCCCAGCACAGGGCTGTTTCACAGGACCAGGGAGGGGAGTGTGGCATTGCCGCAGCCCCAGGATGGGCAGTCTCAGTCCAACATCTTGTCCTGGCATTGCAGGCCCATCACAGTCTGACGCTGACTCCCCTCTCCAGCCATGATTCCTCCTCTGTGAAAAGGGATAACGGCTTATGGAACCCACAAGAAGACCGAGAGGACCCCTGACAGCAGTTCTCATGACCCCAGCAGCTCCCATGAGGGCTGCTAACGACCATGCCACCCCACCTCGCTCTGGTGACTGCCTTCTCCCCAAACCCCGATTCCAGTCACTGGAACCCCATCGTCCGTGATGGCCCTTGGCCAGAGCCACCCTCCCTGGTCTTCACGGCCTCACTGTCCATACGCACCCTTCGTCCCCTCCCAGTTAACGCTGCGTGTGGGTCCTGGGAGCCCTGGGAGGTCCCCACGCCCCACGGTGCTCAGTGCACACCACAGGGTCTCGAAGGGTATTTGCTGAAAGGACCGTCCAGACCGACCCTCGTCAGTCTGCTGCTCAGGAGGCTGCAGTGGTAGCTGCAGGTTACGCCCCAGCCTGAACCCCAGCCGGGCCCTGGCTCTGCCCCTCCAGCTTGCTCCCCTTCTGCCCACCACAGATCTTCCCGTCACACTCCAGGCCTCCTCGCTGCCTCCCGAAAGGTCATGCTCATTTTCCTGCAGTCGACGTGCCTCGCTCACTCCCCGCTCTGAGCCTTGCGTAGAGGGGACGTCCCCGTGGTCCCCTCCACCTACATCTGCTGAGAGTTCACGTGTCCTTCAGGGCTGCACCACGGACCTTCTCCTTCTCCGGGACCCAGTGTCCTTCAAGGATTTCACCCATCTCTGCTCCCTATGCACCCAGTTCAGCACTTCACCCAGGGGCCGCCTCTGCCCACGCGAGGAAAAGTCCACAGGACAGGGCTGTTCGCTGAGCAAATATTATATGCCGGGTACTGGGCTGGGACCTTAGCACGTGATATTATTATTATTATATCACGACAACCCTACGGCAGGCATTAATATCTTTATATTACTTAATTCTGGATCCGAATCCCCTGGGGGAGCTGCTAAAAATGCAGATTCCCAGGTCCAGGCCCAGGGGCTGTCAGTTTGCATCTGGGGGTGGGCCAGGAATCCACCTTTTTAAACAGCTCCCAAGGGGACCCTGATGGACACAGCCTTGGGTGGGGGCCATGGCCCCCAAACAAGGGCTGTCGATAGAAACGAAGATTAAGCACCTCTCCAGAACGTCCATATATATTTCCTTATCAACTGTTAAGTCCCTTAAAAAGTATTCACAAAAATAGAAATTTTAAGAATGGGATTTTTAGAATAACTGTTCTGTTATTTTCCCCCACACTCTGGTGGGTCCATTTATCCACTTGCTGGGGTGCAAACGCCACCCCCCAGCCTATAGCCCTCTGCTCTAGCCAGAGTTTCTCAAACTTTGTTGACCACGACTGCCAGTAAGAAACATATGTGGCATCGCGATTCAGTGTGTATACACACACACAAACTCACACATAGCTGAAACACGAGTTTAGCACAACAAGACTTATTCTAACTCCATGAGACACTTCCTGACGTTTTCTCATCTAGTCTAATTTTTCATTTAAAAAGACCCAGTCATGATCCAAAACACTGATTTTATGACCTCCTCTGGGGTGCCTTCTAATGCCAACAGCCAATTCTCAAATTCTCAGGATGCCAATGGGGTGTTGCACAAGTCAATTCAATTCTGGCCCTAACTGTGTGGAGTCAGCGCAGACCCACAGGTTAAGGACTCAGTCCCACCAGACCGCCCCCACTTCAGGTGCCGGGTGCAAGTCCCAGGACACCTGTACTGGCCACTGGCTATAAATCAGGGGTCCCCATGACGCCACCCTCCTCAGGCTCGATAGTTTGCTAGAGCGGCTCACAGAGCTCAGAGAAACACTTACATTTACTGGTTTATCATAAAGGACACGACTCAGGAACAGCCAGAGGGAAGACATTCGGAGGGCAAGGTATGGGGGAGGGGCACGGAGCCTCCATGCGCCTCTGGATGCGCCACCCTCCCAGCACCGCCTGCATTCACGACTGGGAGGTCGGAGGGTGGGGCTGAAAGGTCTAGCCCTCTGCCCCACCCGTGTCACCTCTTAGCATAAAATCAGGTGTGAGTGGAAGGGGCTCATTACGAATAAAAAGAGACTCCCCCATGGCTCAGGAAATTCCAGCTTTCAGGAGCTCTGTGTCAGGAACCTGGACAAAGAGCAAATATATTTTTGTATCATACCACACCCCCAGTGGGCTGCGACCCATGGATTGGGAAACACCACACCCCATGTAGATTATCTCGTTAATTCTTTGGCACAGGCTGGTTCTCTCTTCCCCTGCTCGGCACCCTGCTCCCCATGTCCTGGAAAGTTCTGGGGTGATGTGGGAGTGCTTCCGGCGGGGAAGGCCCAGGCCTATGACAGTGATCTGAGTCCCCTCCACGCCCCCTGGCACCCTCAGCTCCATCTCCTCACAGATCCTGGGTGACTCTTGTGGCTTTGAAAGTCAACCACTGTAGAGGGAAAAGCATGATCTCATTTTGGTAAAAACATTTTTTAAGTGAGAGAGAGGCAGAAAGCCAGGGAAAACCAGCAAGAACTCTAGAATCGACAGACCCGGCTAGAACCGAGCAGGGCCACTCCTGGCTGGGGGACATTTCCATCTCCTGGTCTCACAGCAGGGGCACGGTGCCCTCTTATGGGGTTGTTCTGAGAATTCAACGAGCCGGGGCACAGAAAGCACGCGGCCCGGACCTGCATCTGGTGGGAGCCTGTGCTTCCTCCCCCTCTGAGGAGTCAAGGGCGGGTCAAGGGCGCTCCTCGGCCTCCGAGCAGAGGGGCCAGGCTCCTCTCTGTCCTGCTCACCAGGACCATCCAAAGGCCACACAGTGGCTCCTGGATGAGGCAGCTAGGAATGCGGCTGCAGACACTGACAAGAGCTTTCTTCAAAGGCGAAGAGGACCAGCCCGCCATCCCCTCCCCCTGCCAGGAGGAGGGTGGCAGCTTAGTCACTATGCCTCCAGGGGAGGACAGGCCCAAGGGGCCCCTCCCTTCCTTCCTCATTTTCGTTGATGGCAAGCAGTTCATGAGGCTACTGACTCCTGACCCCAAGGTGTGCTGAGGGTCGGACCTCAGGATCCTTATGGGGCTCAGCTGAGTACCTGGCACATACATGGTGAGTGCTCCAGAAACGACCAAGCATGTTCACGCTCCGGTGGCCAATCGCCATCTGACTGTGAGGAGCAGTGTGGCTCACTGCATCCTGGAAGGAGGTCCCACAACCCCGGGGCTCTGCGTTCAAGGCCTTCCCAGCATCTTATCTCCCACCCACGTGTCCGGGTCTCCCCAGGGAGCCGCTCCTGAGCAGCCCACAGCTTTCCCACCGCTGGGCCTCTGCCCGTGCAGTTTCCTCTACCTAGATTTCTCCTCCTGCCCTTCTTTGCCGGGCCTCCAAAGTCACCCCTTCCACCCAGAGGGCCTCTACACTCCCAAGCTGGAAAGGGAGGGCTGGGGTAGCAGCACACATGTGTTCTTGGCTGCGGGCCTGGTACAGTGTGCTGGGCAGAGGCAGCCGCGGCTCAGGAGTCAGACACACCTGGGTTCAGACCCGGCTCAAAATCTAGCTGTGTCACCCAAGGCAGGTCCCAGCCCCAGCCTCGGTTTCCCCATCTACAACAGCAGTAGGAACACGCTCCATGGTTTCTGGAGCACTCGCTTCGTGCCAGGCACTCTGCTAAGCCCCTTCCCAGGATCTTCGTGTCTGATCCTCAGCACAACCCGGGGGCAGGGGGTCATCAGCCCCAGGAAGTGGGTCTGCAGGTGAGATCAGCCACTCCAGGGCCTGCGGGAGTTAGAGCCTGGGGGCAGCAAACAGCACAGAGCCTGACTCGGCACAGAGGCCCAGGCCGCGGAGGCTGATTACGGCACCCCTGTGGCCGCCCTGCACGGACCCCTCGATGCCCTCAGCAGCTCGGCACACCCATCGCCCAGCCTCTGCCAGGTTTGCTCCTGGGGGCTGGCACCCATGACCCTCAGAGACTTGTCCCGGCATGCTGAGCCTCCCCGCCTGCCCCACTGGCCCTATGGAGAGCCACAGATGCTTGGGTGTGCCACAGAGGCTGGCTGGCCGGCCTGGGGGTACAAAAGCCCAGCCCTGTGGCCTTAAGGCGGACAACCTCCAGGACTCCTTGATGCTCCAGAGCTGCCTCGGGATCCAGCTGAGGCTGCAATGGCACCTGCAATTGCATCCTCCTGGGCTTCTCTCCCTTCCTGGTCCTGCTCCCCAGCCCCCGCTGCCTTCTCCTTGGGGGCAAGTCCTTTAGCACCCCCTGCATGGGGACCCTCTCAACATCTATCTGTAGGAGACCCCCAGCAGAGTTCTATCATTTCCCCAGAAAAGGTTCCTGAACCCTATCTGCAGATAAGCTTGTTATAAATGCAGCCTTTCTATACGTGTGCGTGTGTGTGTGTGTGTGTTACAAATGCAGATTCCTGTGCCCCACCCCAAGCTCATTGAGCCAGAATCTCTGGGGTGGGCCCCAGGAGCGTGTATGTTTAACCAGCTCCCTGGGTGACCATGGGACCCTGCCAGGTCTGGAACCCCCTCCGGAAGCCAGGCTCCCATCCAGGGTGGAGCAGTAGGGCTCGCGTTAGGTGTGGGGCGAGCACCCTGAAGCAGAACCCATGCCTTCTGTACGGCAGCGGAGGCTGCTGGCAGAGCAGAGCACGTGCTCCTGACGAGAGCTGGGCCGGGAAGGTTGGGGCCTCCTGCTCTGATGACGGCTTCAGCACGCTGCTTGACTGACTCGGGGCTGGTCCATGCTATCGTGGGGAGTGTGCTCGATGAACAGGCACCCAGCCCAGGCCACAGGGGCCCCAAGTGCCCATCGGGGAGCAGGCTTTGCGAAGGAGGAGGGGGTCGGGTGGGCCTGTGGCTCAGCGAGGTGTTGAGGACACCTGTCTCAGAGCCAGGACTGGCACTTATCACCAGGGTGTTCAGCATGGATCAAAATGTCGCCCTGTGCAAGACCCTGCAGGCCCACACAGGTGCTCTGTGCATCTCTGGTTCATCTCCCACTGCCCCGGGCGTCTGGGAGTCTCCTGGGCAGGATCTTCGATTTGTAGGACCACAGGCCTCTAGCACTTCGCTGTTCCATCCTAGCTACCATCCCCTTGACAGAGAGGTAACCAGGGCCAGGAGAGGTCGTGTGACCGGCCCAAGGTCACACAGCGAGGTGAGGGGTCTTCCACTCCCAGCCTGGGGCTCTTCCTCCTGCAGCATGTCACACCTCAGAGGTGGCCTTGGCGCTAACATCCCCTCCCCCAAACACAGGGATGCTAGGCTCTGAGCCCGGTGACCTCCTTGTGGGTTCCCTGAGTGCTTGAGCGTGGGCAAACAGGCACCTGCTCTTCTGGAACGTGGAGAAACAGCAGCCAGAGGAGGAAAGGTTGGGAGGCGACAGTGGTGAGCTTGGTGGTCACAGCTCCAGATCTCCTGGACACAGACAAAGTCACTGCCCCAGACACCCTCCTAGGGCCCCACCGTGGAAACAGGACCAGACATATCCTGGGTGTGGGCAGTGTGCTTCTCGTTACCTGATTTCCTCCTCCAGCATCTCCCTAATGGGTACCACTATTCCCATTTTACAGAAGAGGAAGTCGAGCCTCAGAGAGATTCAGTAACCAGCTCAATTTCTGGGCTCTGCAATTAGGCCATCATTCATTCATTCATTCATTCATTCATTCAAAGCACCTAGCATGTGCCATGCTGGGCACCTTCTGCTAAAGTAAGAAATTCTCAGGACACAAAAGGGCCCGTCTCTCTGAGAACTCGACATGTCACATGTACAAAGGGCCGGGGCCCTCTGAGGCTTTGCCCTGTGGGTCTGGAGGGCCATGCGAGTTACTGCAGGATGCACACAGTGGGGCGGCCGTAGTAAACGTCACGGACCTTGGGGCTTGATCTACTTTGAATCGCCACCTGCCATCTACCAGCTGTGCGACCTTGAGCAAGTTACTCACTTAGCCTCAATTTCCTCATCTGTAAAACGGGAACGAGAGCACTTACCTCGTGGAATTGTTTGCAAGATTTAAAAAGATATTGGATATAAAGACACTTAGTGCTGGGTCCCTGGAGAGCCCTCAGTAGGTGGCAGGTGTTAGCAACTATTATTATTAGCATCACCTTTTCTGCCCATCGAGGCCCAGCAGGGTGCAGGTAGGCAGGAGGGGTGTTCCGGGTAGAGCATAGTTTTCACCAGAGGCAGTAAGGATGGTCTCTTTGAAGCAGGGAGAAGTGGGTCTGGAGCCCTGGACCCCACGACATCCTGCCCAGCCTCTAGCCAGCCCTTGTGAAGTCCCCGTAGCTTAAGCTATTGTCTTCTGGCACCCAAATGTATTTTTAAATTCCTGTTGATCTGGAACCAGTTTTGAATAACTAGAGAAGTTCTGAGCGCGGTTACCAGACACCCACTCCACCCAGCAGCTGCTTAATAATCACTAGCTCTCTCCCACGGAGCTGTATCGGCCCTGCGTGCCGCCCCTATAGGAAGTTCCTTCTAGAACCCCTGCAGTAGGGTGGGTCAGGTCTGCACAGGACTCCAGCTGTCCTGGCAGCCGGAACACAAGGAGCTGGGGTGATGGGCAGAGCCCGGGGACAGCTGGTGGTGAGGGAGGGGCCCTTACTGGCCAGTCCGAGAAAGCATCAGAGACATCCCTTCCCCTCATGGTGACCAGGGCAAAGTCAGGGACTGTCCCCTCTCCCTGCATCCTCTGGGCTGCGCCCTTCCCTCGGGGGCATCCCTGTGACTCCCACACCTCTATCCAGGGTTGAACGGACACCTGTTGCAACAGACGCCCTCCTGGGGCCAGGTCTACTCACCTACTGACACAGTAGAAAGCAATCAGTCTGAAGATGTCCTCAAACACGAGAACCGAGCCTTCCAGGTACAAGACTGCAGAGAGAAGACAAGGCCTTGGATGAGTGTCCCAGCCAGAGGGAAGGAGGGTCCCTGGGAGTGGGGCCGGGCCTGCCACCTCCGCTGTGGGGGTTCTGCTGCAGTGGCTGGCCTGCTGGGGCCCCATACATGTCAGCTGCCAACTGAACCGTGGGGAAGCGAGAAGCGAACTTTGATGGTGCTAACCCGCTGAGATTTTAGGGGATTATTACAGCACCTGCTGTTATCTTAGCTAATACACACTCATCATTTTGGGCAAAATAACACAGAAGACTCTAGATGGTAAAAGCAGAATTACACATTTAATCGAGCAGGGTCATCCCACCCTGATAATTCTGAGGACCGGGAGGGGCCCGCAGGAGGAGAGTTGCCCTGTCCGGCGTTGGCCTCCAGGACATTCGCTGGTCCGGGGGCACCGGACAGTGGACACAGGCTTTCACTGAATGGCCCCAGGGCCCATCAGAACCTCACTTGATGTGGCTTCGTAGGTGACCCAAGGGGGAGGTTTCCAGCTCTGACAAGGAAGAGGGACCAAAGCATCTGCCCATGATTCCCTTCCAGGGTGCATATGGCTCCTCAGAGGGGCAGGGTGCCAGGCTGTGGCAGTCGGTGCCAGAAGCTGGGGGGGGACTGACGGGAGGAGAATGCGGCTCCACTCTGTGCCTGCATCAGAGCCTCAGGGCAAGGGGCCCAACTCAGCAGCCATCCCCCTGATGACTCCTGATGCTCATCCTGGGGCTCCATACGCCCAACAGGTGATGCTCCCCACGCTGGAGACCCCTAAGTGAGCCTTCTTGGGCATCACAAGGGCGAAGAAACATATGCACATCACACCTCAGTTCCAATTTCCTGAGGTTCTTCCAGCATCTGTGGGGTGGAGGGGGAGGGCAGGACCCGGGTTCCAGGCTTGGCTCTGACCCTGGCATCAGCAGTGGGACTCTGGGTGCGTCCCTTCCCCTCTTAGCACCTCAGTTCCTCCACCTGCAGAGGGAAGCAGCCCTTCCAACCATAAACGCTCATGAATCTCGGTGACATCAGCCTGCCGTCCCGTTTTCAAAGCCTGGGACAGCATTCCACTGCACTGGTGGCCCACAAGACGGTTACAGGGGACACACAAACCAATATGTTTTGTTCTAATAGCTTTTTTTTTTCTATATTCGCCTTCTTTCAACACACTAGACATTGTTTAAACAGCATCATATTTTTTAGGAGTTTACGTTCATCCTCTATTTATGGCAAACAGATAATGGTTTCCCACTAGGATAGAGACAAAAGTTTTAAAAAGGAGTTTAGAGAAAAATATTAAGTCAATCATAGTACGGGCGGTACTTGGAAGCCGCCTATACATGACTGAAGCCTGAGCATCAGTCGGTGGAATTGCCACCCTGGGAGTAACAGCGTTGGGGGGCCACAGCGCCACCTAGTGCTGGCATTTGGTGCATCACCGGCTCGCCAAAAGGAGCAGCATCAATGGCGGGTAGAGAGCCCTCGGTGCGTGGAGCGGGAGTGTAAAGACCTTCCTCCCGAATCCCTCGAGGGGGAACAGCGGGGATGCACAAGAAGCCTTGCATACCGGCTGTATCAACAGTTAGCAGCTTTCCTTCGCACTGATGGTCTGCCCTCTGCAGAACACAGACGAAATCTTTAAGACAAAGTCAGTCACTCCCTCCTCTGTGCCCCAGGGCACTTTACATCTGCTGGCTGGTCAGCTCCTGGGGTGCAGGGACCAGGGTTCACTGATTTTTGTAGCCTGTGCCCAGCCCAGCTCTAGACACCAATCACTCCTCTTTTTTTTGCTTGAGGAAGATTGTTGCTGAGCTAACATCTGTGCCAATCTTCCTCTCTTTTGTATGTGGGATGCTGCCACAGTGTGGCTTGATTAACAGTGTGTAGGTCCATGCCAGGGATCTGAACCCATGAACCCCAGACCGCCAATACAGAGTGCACGAACCTAACCACTATGCAACCGGGCCAGCCCCTAATCACCCTTTTAATTACTGTTAAAATTGTAGATCTGTAAAATCACAAGCGATGGTCAAGCTCATGTTTGTTTCTTTGTAACTAGACCTCTTCTGCCCCGGCCCCAGGCCCCTGCCCAGACTTCCCCCGTCCAGATTGTGGGGATAGCGTCCCTTCACACCAGGGCCACTCCCGGGGGAGCTCCTGCATGTCAGGGGCAGGGCTTTGCTCAGATTTGAGGCTCCCTCAGCACCCAGCACAGGGCACGGCATGCAGTTTGGAAGGTCAATAAATGTTTGCTAAATGTCACCAGGGACGGAGACTGGGACGGGTAGAGGCCTCGGGGGCACCTTGCCAGGGTCTTAGACCTCCCACCGCCTGGCTCACGGGCCTCCCCTGCAGAGGTCCAAAGGGACTCCCCGGACTTGAGGGAGCCCCGAGAGAAAGCCTCACGCCATTCTAGAACAGAGGCAAAAGCAAATTGGTGAGTTAAACAATTCTGTGTTCCAGCGGGTGGTGTCCTGTGTCCCGTGACACACCTGCCTGGCGGCTGTGTGTGGGCACCAGGCCAAACTGCCTGGGGGGAAGGACGGCTTCTTCAGCTGCACAAGAGGGAGAATAAAGTCCCTGCCTGCTGGGGGCTGAACTGTGTCCCCCCAAAAAGTATGTCAAAATCCTCACCCCTGGCACATGTGCATGAGACCTTATTCGGAAATAGGGTCTTTGCAGATGAATCAAGTTACGATGAGGCCAGAGTGGATTATCTTAAATCCAGTGATTGGTGTCCTTATAAGACGTGTAACGGCACGGGACAACAGGCACAGAGAGGGGAGGCCATGTGGAGACGGAGGAAGAGACTGGAGTGATGTGTCTGCAAGCCGAGGAATGCCCGGGACTGCCGGCTGTCACCAGAAGCCAGGAGAGGCACGGGACAGATTCTCCCCGGTCTCCAGGAGCCGACCCTGCCGACAGCTCGATTTCGGATTTCTGGCCTCCAGAACCGTGAGAAAATAGATTTGGGTTGTTGGAAGCCACCCAGTTTGTGGGTCTCTGTCCCAGCGGTCCCAGGAAACGAACACACCAGCTCACAAACGATGCCGTGAGCACAGAATGAACGAGTCCACAGGTGCTGCTTGGAACAGCGCACGGCGAGCTCGTCAAAGGAATAGCACTGAACCATAATTTTAAACAAATAGGGCAGTCCTGGTGTGAGGCAGGGCTGGAGGTTAAGGGGTTTTGTGGCCTGGCTTGGCCTCATTTTGTACGGCTCTCAGTGGAGAACCTCAGCTGGACCGTTTTCCTCCCTCTCTCTGTCCTCATTCCGACCCCAGGGCCTTTGCTCATGCTGTTTCCATGTACAGAGAATTGGTCTTTGCCCTTCCCTGCCTTCATGGCTCGGCTCTAGGTCCCCCTTCTGCCCCAAAGCCGTGCCTGAGTATTCAGATCTCTCCTATGGGAAGGCGGCACACGGGATGTACTGTCCAGACCGCACAACCTTGCACCAGGAAATGCTGTCCGTGTGCTGACGCTGGGATGCGAGACTACGAGACTGGACTCACTGAGGGCAGCAACGGGTCCTCCCTTCCCCCTCTCCTGCCCCGTGGCCAGCACTGGGCCAGGGACACGGGGAGGACTCCGAAAAGGACGGCTGGGCAGACTAGGCCTGAAGGTGCCGGAGTCAAGAGCGGACGAAATCAACTGAGACAGAACGTAGATGAGTGGTTGCTTAGGGCTTGGGGATGACGCTACAGGGTAGGGAGTTTTTTTTATTGTGGAAAACTATAAAACACATATAATATAGCACTTCAACCATTTTCAAGTGTGTAATTCAGCACATTAAGCACGTTCACACTGGGCCACACGGGCTTCTCTTTCGAAGTGATGGAGTGTTCTCTGATTGATGTTGTGAGGGCCGCACAACTGGGAACACGCCAAAAGTCACTGAACCGCACACTTCCAACGGGTGAATTGCAGGCTACTGAATACATCATACAAATACACCACAATAATTCTGTTATTAAAAAAAGAAAAATGCACACACACACACACACACACACAGAGTGGACTCAATTTCACCGCCTGTATTATGTTTTTCTGGGGTTTTTATAATCAGCACATATAGGACTTCCATAAGCAGAGAAACTATACAGATTCTCTACATTTTTCTCTAATTTTCTAAATTTCTCTACAAATTTTTCTCTAAAGCCAATTGGTTTCCAGTTCCAGCTCGTGCTGCTTTAGAATCCGATTACAGCCCTACCGGGCACAGCTGACGAGCCCCCCAAGCCACCCACTGCTGAGGGGACCACGCTGCCCTTTACTCTGCCGAGCCAGCTTCAGAAAGAGGCTCGGGAATGCCCGGTACCCACTCTGCCCTTGGCAGCAGCCCGAGGCAGGGCGCCTGGCCAGCCGGCTCCTCCCCATGAAGAGCCCGGTCAGCCAGCCACCTGTGAACAGCTCCAGCAGCCGCGCCCGCTGTGCACAGCTTCCAGGTTCCTTCAGCAAAAGCCTTGGTGGGAACACGCCCGACCCTGTGTAAACCGTTTCTCTTTCCGGGGTGAAGGGAGAGAACGGGCACCAGCCAGCCGCACCTGGCGTGTCCCCAGATGACGACCAGTGACAACAATTGGCCTCTGCCTCTGCTTAGAGGAAAGGAAACCTTTCACCTTACGACTCACCATCAAGGCCGAGTCAGGACAGGAGAGAGATGCCAGGGCCACACACGCCGGCCCAGCCTCCTCTAGTATTTACAATTTCAACGTCAAAATGAAATACCCATGCAGAACTGAAAGCTAGGGGAAGAATTTTTAAAAGGCATTCCGTTTGATCACTCAGTAATACAAATGAACTGCCGAGGGCAGGGCCTGTGTGTCTGCTGTTCCGCACGGGACCCCCAGCACCAGGTAGGGTGCTTAGCACACCGCTGGCACTCAAATATTCACTTAACTATATATGTAGGACACATTTTATTTTGAAATCCTTACAGATTCACAGGAAGTTGAAGAGACGACAGAATGTCCTGTGAACCCTTCACCCAGCTCCCCCTAGTGGCAATATCACCATGCCTAACGGGAGGACGATATCAAAACTGGGAAGCGGACCTTGGAAGAACCCAGGGCTCATTCAGACTTCGCAGGTTTTATACACACTTGTGTGTGTGTGTGTTTGAACAGTTCTGTGCAATGGGGACATTTCGCTGGACCATCACAAGGCTCGCCCGCACTCCCGTTTATAGCCACAGCATCCCTCCCCCGCCCCCAACCCCAGGAACCACCACTCTGTTTCCATCTGTGATTAAGTTATTTCACGAACGTCATATATGAATTGCGCAGTATGTATCCTTCGATACGGGCTTTTTTCACGCAGTATAATTTCCTCGAGGGCCATCCAAGGTGTTGCATGAATCCATAGCCTGCTCCTTCCTCGTGCTGAGTGGTATCCTGTGGTCGGGATGTTCCACAGTTTGCTCGGCCATTCACGCACTCAGGACATCTGGGGGGTTCCCGGTTTTTCACTATTACACACAAAGCTGCTGTGACCATTTGTGCACAAGTTTCTGCATGAAATATGTTTTCCTTTTTCTCGGATATACGCCCAAGAGTGCAATGGCTGGGTTCTATGGTAAGTCCAGCATTAGTTTTCGAAGGAACTGCCAAATTACTCTCCTGAGTGGCTGTACCGTGCTACACTCCCACCAGCAATGGAGAGTGACCCAGTTTCTCCCCATCCTCACTAGTTTGGCCTTGTCACCATTTTTCATTTTAGCCATTCCAATAGGTAGAGGATGATGGCTCATCGTGGTTTTAATTTGCATTTGTCTAATTTGTATTCTGTAAGGATGTCGAATATCCATTCACGTGGTTAGTTGCCATCCGTATATCCTCTTTGGTGAAAATATCTATTCATGTCTTTTGCCCATTTTCTACGTGGATTTTTTTTTACTGTTGAGGGTTTTTTAAAAAATCACTTTATTAAGATGTCATTCACACACTATACAATTCATCAATTTAAAGTGTACAATTCAATGGTTTTAGTGTATTCACAGCACTCTGCAGCCATCGCCACAATCAATTTTAGAACATTTTCATCATCCCCAAAAGAAGTCCTGGACCCACAAGCAGCCATTTTCCATTCTTCCCTCCTCCTAGCTTCTGGCAACCATGAATCTACTTTCTGTCCCTATGGTTATCTATTCTGGACGTTTCATATAAATGGAATCCTAAAATGTGGTCCTCTGCGTCTGGCTTCTTTCCCTTAGCATAATGTTTTCAGTGTTCATCCATGTTGTAGAACGTGCCAGGACTTCATTCCTTTTCATGACTGAATAGTATTCCATTGCATGGATATACCACATTTTGTCTATCCACTCATCAGTTGATGGATATTTGGGTTGTTTCCACTTTTTGGCTACTATGAATAATACTTAGGAGCATCTGTGTACAAGCTTTTGTGTGCACATATGTTTTCACTTCTCTCGAGTATATACCTGTAAGTGGAATTGCTGGGTCATATGGTAACTGTAAGTGTTTAAGAAACTGCCAAACTGATTTTCAAAGTGGCTGCTCCATTTTACATTCCCACCAGCAGTGTATGAGGTTTCCAATTTCTCCACGTTCTTGTCAACGCTTGTTATTATCCTTTTGATCACAGCCGTCCTCGTAGGTGGTGGTCTCTCACTGTGGTTTTCATTTGCATTTCCCTAACGATTAGTGTTGTTGAGCATCTTCTCATGTGCTTATCGCCATTTGTGTATATTCTTTGGGAAAATGTTTATTCAGATCCTTTGCCCATTTTTAATTAGGTTACTTATCTTTAATGTTGAGTTTTGACAGTTCTTATTCTGGATACAAGACCTTTGCCAGATATGTTGTTTGCAAATATTTTCTCCCAATCTGTAATTTATCTTCTCATCTTCTTTACAGGGACTTTCAACCATTTATTTTAAGAACAAAAAATTGAATGCTGTCCAAGTTTGCCTGCAAATAGTAAGCACTCAACTGTTGTTATAGAAACGATTCAGGAGGGGTATTTCCAACTAGATTTAATGAACAGTCCACTCTTACTGTATTTGGTAGAATCTATGGTCACAATAAATGACTCAGGGGACTTTAACCAGTTATCATTGTATTCTAGGCCAAAGCACCTCTGCCATCTTACTGACACCATTAATTCCCTTAGTGGACACTTTCTTCACAGACGGTGCGAAGGTAAACTTCAGACACGCCTGGTTTTAATCACCACAAATTCCAGCGACTGAGTTGAGTGAACTTGACAAATGAGAGTCTGTTCCAGATCATGTTCACTCTCGGTAGAGAACAGCTATTGACACATGCCTCCATTGGGGTCCGACTTACCTTTGCTAACAAATGATGGAGGAGCATCATTTACTCAGCCTGACCCTGGGCTTCAAGCAGGAAGAGACCATCGCATGAAAACGCGGAATGAGGACGCACCTTGCCAAGGGTTATGAAGACCGTGAAAGGTGTGCTTCCTCGAGAAAAGCAAACCCCATCTTTCCCACTGGCAGACAGCCTTGCCGACCCAAGGCGTGGCTGTTTAAACACGTTTCAGTTGACAACGGGAGTTGTTGTTCAACGAACTTCAAGTCACCATCCTTGTTTGAAAGGCTGGGTCAGACTGACTTTCCAGCCAGGACATTTTCATTATGTGCTCATTCCTCGGCAAATATTTACTGTGCTCATGGTCTGCAGAAATAAAGGGGAAACAGATACAGAAATTGAGAGGAAGCCCTGCAGTTAGAAGGGTGACGGGGTATTTGCTGATGGTCTGGCCACAGGACCTGTCTGGAGCTCCTTTCCGAGGGCTAGAGATTCAGGCTCCTGGTTCTTTCTCTTTTGATGGCTGAAAATTTGGTTGGGTGAGGGTAGGAGAGGCGTTCGTTGGTTTTATCTAAGAAGAATCTTTGCATGTAGAAGGCCTGAACATATGCGTTTCTGGAATGAGCACTGGATGGAAGAGAACTGCGCCAGGAGGAAAATGTCCCCCGAGAGACACAGGAAGGATGATGCCTGGAGAGGCGGAGTCAGGGACCTCTCAGAGGGCTCACCCTTGGAGAGGAAAGGCCATCACACCTGGCTGGGGGGACTTTGGGCGGACCCAAGAAGTGGCCCTGCTGCAAAGCCTTATGTGACACGGCTGAGCCGACCTTCCCCGAAACCTGTCACCCAGAATGGGCTGGAAGATCTGATGCTAATGGATTCTGACGCCCCTTCCTAAAAGGGGCACACATCACCAAGCTGGGTCTCTGACAGGAAAGGCCAGGAGCGCAGCCCTGGAGGATAAAAAGCCCATGACGTGACAAGAGGCTGGGGAGTGGTCCAGAGCTGGGGAGCAGGAGGAAGGGTCGCCTGCAGGCCCGACGGGGTGTGGGCGGGGGTGGGGCGCAGGCTCACTCACCTGTGTGCCCCTCCCGCCCCACCTGGAAGGTCACAGTTGCCTTTGCTGGCAGGACCCACTGCCGCCCAGCAACATCACAGAGGAGAAAGGCCTGTTTGCCACCAGCATCAAAGGGCTCAATTTTCTGAAACAGATGAAAATGACTTCCCCGGTTGCCAGTGGTGGAAGTGTTCTCTGGAGCCCGGGGCACCCGTGGTTCCAGGCCCAGCTCCGGCCTCTCCCTGAGGGAAGGGCTCTGCTCCACTGGGGCTTCCGGAATGGCGGGTTCCAGCAGGAGGCAGACGCTGCCAGGAGAAGTGAGAAGAACAAACGATCCCACGCTGGGCAGCAGGTCTCCTGTGTTCTTAAGCAGACCGGCTGCCCAGCCATACAAGGATCGGAGCCTGGAGTGGGGCAAACTCTTGTTCCTGCTCCAGGCAAAGCCCAAACTTCGACAGGACTGACAAGGCGCGGGCTCCTGGTTACACCCACCGCAGGCCCTGAGACCAAAGCCTGCGCCTGTCTGAGACTGGCTTTCTCTAACTGCTGAGTGAGGACGAGAGTAACCGAGGCCCTCCCGGCCCTCTGGCTCGTTGTGCAGAGGCTGGAGGGGTACCCCACAGAGAGCGAGGAGTAGCAGGCCCTCCACCAAAGACAGCAGAGATCGGGAAGCTCTGGGGGGAGG
Source organism: Equus quagga (assembly GCF_021613505.1). Lineage (NCBI taxonomy): Eukaryota > Metazoa > Chordata > Mammalia > Perissodactyla > Equidae > Equus > Equus quagga. Next base: position 34,085,886 of record NC_060286.1, on the reverse strand, counting down.
CCGAGGAGGCGAGCTGGGCTCAGGGACCCGGGAGAGGATGCGCATTTGAAAACGTGCTGGAGATAGTCCCTTTCTCCCTCCTTGGCTGTTACTGCTGGTCCAGGGTGGGCACCTGGGCTCTGGTTCACTGGCTGGCCCTGGAGCCCCTCACTGTCTACTTACCAGCCTGGCCAAGCTTCTTTCTGTGCCCCCTCCAGCCCCGAAGCTTCTCAGTGTGAGGGAATCCTCCCACAGCCCCCAGTCTTCTCTACCACCCAGGGGACCCCAGGGCGGCACGGGCTGCAGAGTCAGGGCACAGCAAGCCTTTGCCCAGTGCACCTCTGGCTGGAGGCCGACGGGACAGGAACAGGGGAGGAGCTGGTAGCCATGGTCAGGGATCCAAGCAGGGGGCCACTTCCAAGGCTCCCAATGCCCTGTTACGGGGTCTGGCGAGGGAGCAGTGAGGTGCCTCCTCCTCCGGGGTGGCTGCAGCCCTGCACTAAACTGCACAGCTTGACAAGCAGAACATCAGCTGGATTTCATTTCCCACTCAACTCACCTATGAGGCACTTTTGGGCAGTGCACAAGGGGTGCTACTGTCCATGGCAGCTCTGGGTGTGAGTTATGGTCATCTTTGCTGGTTGTGGTTGGCATAAGAAGCAATCTCCTCTGGATTTCATCTTAAGAATTGCAGGATGAAAAAGGTACAGCAATGTCTTTTTACTGAGTTCCATACCACACCCCAAGTTTGCTCCCACTCGAGACCCAACCACGCCCCAATGTCCCTCCCAATGAATGCGGAACCACTGAAAGCCAGAATGGAAGAGCCCTTAGAGACAGCTCTGGTCCAGCACCCTCCATTGCACAGATGGGGAAACTGACGTCAGGAGAAGGTGCACCATCGTCCTGCGAGACAGGATTCGTCCGGGTGCTTTCTGAGTTTGATTCTGGTGCTCTCTGGAACCTAGATTCTGATGCTGCCTGCCGCTGTTCTGCCCCCAACTTGGAAGTTCTTCTTCCAACTTCCCAGCATGGACTCTGAGCCTCCTGATTAATAATGGAGGGTTCTTGTTTTCAAGGTTTTAATAATAATAATAGCGATAGCAATAATAATATCAACCACCATTTATTAAGTGCCTCCTGTGTGCCAGCCTCCATTTCTAAACTTCTGACAATTCCATTACCCTCAGTTTACAGGCAAGGTAACAGGCTCAGAGAGGCTAGTAAGTGGTACAAGGGCCACCAGCCTGGGCACCTGGTGCGTCAGGTACCTTGTTCAGGAGAGATGGCGTGAGGTGGAGGGAGGGCTGCCCAGTGCATCATACTGGATGCACTCAGTATGTCCCTGCCTCGCTTGTCAGCCAGCAGACGCCATCCCATGAGCCACGCATCCCCTCCCCTGTCACTGGGCAGGCCCCACGTTACCTCGGTGCAGGCTTCTGGGGCAGAACTATGGCCGGCACTGGGCTCCCACTCCCCTCAGAGCATGCTGCACCACCGCACGACCTGTTCACAGGCCTGACGGGGCCAGAATGAAGCTCCCGGAGGGCAGGAGCCGCGCCTCCTTCTCTGGATCGTCCCAGAGCCAGGACCTGGCCAGGATCACATCACACTAACGGGGTTGGAGTTGCTGAAAGCTTTGTTTCTGAGCCCAGTGTTGGCGGTCACATCTGTGGCAACTGCCACCGCTCTGTTCCAGCTGTAATAAAGACTCCTTTTCTTGGATGGTGCTCTTCCATATTTAGCAAGTGTGTAGATGAGGACTGAAGTCTGGGAAAAGGAATTCGGAATGAACTGTCATGATGCAGACGGCACTTTGCCTGGGAACTATTTATAGATTCAGATGCCAAAACAGAAGGGGAGACATTAGACAGACGTGCAAACTGCCAAGTGTCAGGGAAGACTAAATACGGGGCAAGCAGACCGGGAGGTGTTCGGGGAGAGGGAACGGGGAGGGTGTGGGGGACGGCTGAGCGGGGGCCATCGGGGGACTGAATTACCCCAGGAAATGAGCTGCGAGTCCGGACAGCAACCTGCCCACTCCTGCTCACTCTGCAGCGGTGAGGGGGCATCTTCGACTGTACCATCATGAAGAAGCACTTGGCTCTTTTGGGGAGCAGAAGGAAGACAAGGAGGGAGCCAGGGCACACCCTGCTGGCAGCACAGCGCCGAGTGCCACAGAGGGACACACTAGGAAGGAACCCAGCTTCGGCCTCAGATCTTACAAAGTCAACCCCACCCTAGAGTTTGGGAACTTTTCTCTGAGGTCTAGAAGAAAGTGATTGCCACTTACGAAAGCTGTGAGAGCCAGAGAGGTTAAGTGGCTTACCAAAGGTCACAGAGCTAGGAAGTGACGCCAGGACGTGACCTTAAGGGAGGCTGACTCTGCTGTCTGTGCTCTGGCCCGGCATGCCAGGCTGTCCAGGAGAACAGAACGCAAGCCACATGCGCAACATTAGATTTTCTCATAGTCATATTAGAAATAGTCAACAGAAACAGGTCAAGTTAATCTTAATATTTTCTATTTAACCCAATATATACAAAATGTTATCATTTCAACAAACCATAAATATGAAAAATTACTAACGAGACATTTTATGTTCTTTTTTTCATACTAAGTGTTCAAAATCTTGCGTGCATTTTACACTCACAGCGCATCGCAATTCATACTCACCACCTCTCATGTGTTCTCCAGTCACGGGTGGCTCCTGGCTGCGCCTCGGATGGCAGCGCCCCAAGCGGGGTTCTCCACCAGGGGTAAATCCTCCCCCAGGGCTCATTTGGCAGTGTGCGCACACATGCGAGGCTGTCACACCCAGGGAGGGGGTGTGCTACTGGCATCTAGTGGGCAGAGGCCAGGGATGCTGCTAAACATCCCACAGTGCACAGGACGCCCCACAGCAGAGAGTGATCCGGCTTCAAATGTCAAGAGTGCCGAGTTTTGGAAATCCTGCTTCAGAGGGAGCGCCAGTCTGCACTCCTGGGACAACTGGCAGGAGCCCAGGAGCGCGGTGCATGCCAGCACCTAGCGTGCAGCCTGGCACACAGCAGGTGGCCACCGCCAGTGCTTGGCGTGGGACTGAATGGAAGACAGGAGGGCCCATGAGGACTCTAAAGGCGCAGCCTCAGCCTCACAGGCATCACACTTCCATCCTCTTCGCCAGCGGGGCGGAGACCCTAAGAGCCACGAACCGGGTAGCGGCATCAACAACAAGGAACCAGTCTCAGGGCAACTGATGTCTCACTTGCTTCAAGATGCTTCTGAAACACCTGCTCGTAAATCCCCGCCAGCTGGACTCAGGACGCAGCTGTCTCCCCACCAGCCCTGGTGTGAGCGTCCTGGAGCAGCCTCGGCCCTTGCACGGGGGGGGGAGGCCTGCAGTTCTGGGGACCAAATTCAATGTGGGGGGCGGTGGATAGGGCACTCGATTGTGGCTATAGGTCAGCTGCACCCTCTAATGAGCCCATCAGTAGGAAAGCTGATGTTCTGACCCTTTATTTCCTTCCTCACTGGCTCTGAATGCAGGAGTGGGAGAAAGTGGTGTTCTCTACATCCTCCTCCCATCCCCCCACAGGCTCTCCTGTGGGCCGGGTGCTCTCCTGAATCACCATAAAAGCCCCTGGTCAGGAAAGGGGACCCTGCTGTTGCTGCAAAGAGAAGCGTCTCTGTTGACATAGGGACGTTTCTATGACCTACTAGGATTGGAGCTGGAAGTGTTCAGGCAGTTAGATTCAGTCTTAGGTTTCTTGGGCACGTCATCAAATTCAAAGTCCCCTTGAGCTACCAGCTGGCAATTTTACAGCCCAGTAAGAATGGAGGTGAAAATGGGTCTCTTGACCCCAAAGGATGTGACCACCACTGAGGGATGCTGCAGGGTTAGCATCTCACCCCTAGGGGCCTCTCCCGTCTCCCTCAGGCTCTGCCCTGCCTCCTGAGACCTGCACCTGGGCGTTTATTCCATTTTGTCCGAGGCACAGTGGCTCCTCATCTCCCTTGCTGTCCTGGACCTGGGGTGGTGCTGTCACAGGTCCCCCACACCAGGTGCCTCCAAGGCACCAGTGGCTCCTCTTCCCTCCTCAGTCATTTCTGCCAACCAGTGCTCGGTCCTCCTAAATGTCTCTGAGCCTGTCCCCTCCTCCCCACGCCTGCTGTAACTGCCGGGTCCAGCCCACCCTGCTGCCCCTGCACCGCTGCCAAGCTCCCTCTGGTCCTCATCCTTAGGGGTCTCCCCTGCACCCCCGCCTCCACGCTGCCCCCAGCAGTGAGGGGCTTCCATGTATAAAGCACATCGAGCACGCCCCCCATCCTGAATGCTCTTCTGCTGGGTTCTTCCCCACGGCCTTTTAGACGCAGGCTGAGTTTCAACGCCTGGGTGCACATGGCTCTGTGATCGGCCCGGCCAAGGGTGCCCTTCTCGGCCTGCCCCCCACTTCCACACACCCTGTACTCCAGCCTGCTGAACTTCCCCTGGACACACCCGGTCATCCTGCTGCTCTGTGCCCTGGCGTGCACTGGCCTGCTGGCCCATGTGCTCTTCCTCCCTTGTCCAAACACAACATTGCCATTCATCCTTCAAGACACAGCTCACATGTCCTCACTCCCACAGGCGACCCCTGGGGTCTCGCTCACCCTCCAGCGTTGGGGGTCCTTCCTCTGAGGGCAGTAAAATCCTAACACCTTCTTAATGTTATCTTCTCTGTATCCTGGGGCCCAGTGCCCTTAAATTGAGGAAATGAACACGTGAATGTCTCATTTAATTCTCTAATTATGTCGTGTGCGTGACTCTTGCACCCAAAGTGGACAGACGTCTCCTTGAGAGCAGAACCGTGTGCCCAACTCTGGAGCAGACAGTGCAGTGTGAAGAGCACGTGCTGGGGAGTCAGGCTGCCTGCGTTTAAATCCTGGCCCCACCGCTTCCTAACATGTGACCTTGAGCAAGCCACTTAGCCTCTCTGTGCCTCAGTTTCCTCATCTGGAAAAGGGGGATCCTACCTGTTCTGGATATCAACTGCTGTGTAACAAACTACTTGCAAAATTTTGTGGCTTAAAACAACCATCCTACTGCAGCTCACCATCTTGTGGGTCGGGAATCCGGGCAGGGTGCAGGGGGTGATTCTCCTGCTCCTCGGGGCACTGGGCACTGGTCTGGTCCAGAGGGTGCAGAAGCCTTCACTCGTGCCCCCACCCTTGGCAGGAGGGGCTGGAAGACTGGACTCAACTGGGTCCCCCCAGGCCTCTCTCTCTCTCCATACAATCTCTGAGCCTCTCAGGGGCTCTCTCCAGCATGGTGGTCTCAGCCTCCTTGGACTTCTTCCACGGCAGCTCAGGGCTCCCAGAGTCCAGGCAGAAGCTGCCAGTTCTCTTAAAAGCCATAAGTGCAACAGGCATAGTATCACTTCTGCCCTATTCAACGGTGAAAGCTGTGCCCGGCCAGCCCCGGTTCAAGGGGAGGGGCCACAGCCACCACCCCACCACCTATGATGGGAAGAGTGTCGGAGAAAGGACAGTCATCTTTACTCTGCCACACCACGCTGCTCACCCCAGGACTGACATGCAGAGTAAATGAGTTAACTCATAGAAAGTGCTTGACACATGGCTGCCGTTGGTAGCCTACTTCCTGGTCTCTCACGTTCCCAGCAAAGGCCGGGGCACCCGGGAAGCTCCTGGTAAACATTCCATGTCATAACTCAGTAGAGGAAGAAACACATGGAGAACATTCTAGGTTGAGCTGCACAGAGGGAGCTTCGTGTCCCGACCCCTGATCCACATTCTGGGGACCCACCTGGAGTCCTGAGACTGTGCTGGAAACGGAGTTCTGAGGGAGCCCGGGAGAGACAGCAGAACCAACACAAACCCAACGCACGGTCTCCATGTGCCGAGACCCCCGCCACCAGTCCTCCACCAGCGTCCCCGGAACCCAAAGCCTACGAGGCTCCGGTCCTCGGGAGCCTGAAGCCAGTAAGAAGGGGCCTCTTGGGCTTCCGCTAGGAAGAAGCTCACGGTCTCAACTGTTACCCCATCATCGGTCTCATATGATCCATCTGATTTCTCTGGAGGTCTATGCTGCACCTGTCGTACCACAACCTGAGTCCAATTTCTTTCTCGTTTCTGAAATATACCACCTTAAAAAAAGATACAGTGTTTCCCGTAAGACTTGTAACAAATTACACATAAAACACACACATCATATCTACACACACACACACACACACACACACACACACACCATGCTTTAGTTTGCAAAGTGCTCACCCCCAGCGGTGCCATGGGGGGAGTTACCATCCTACTTCACCGATGAGGAAACCGAGCAGCGGCCTGCTGGTAAATGGTGAACAACCAGCTCTCCAGGGAAGAAAGCCCAGATTTTACATTTGCCCATTTCCATAATGAGAATACTCCCGCCACGCTGATTTCAAGTGCAGAGCTGGGAAGAGAGGTGCACAATTAATGCGCACGAACTGGAAGGACCCAGCTCCAGCACGCTACCAAAACTGCGGCTCAGAGACACACCCACTTTCTGATGGTCGTTAAGAGGCAGGACCATTAAGAGGTCTGGAACTCAGGCGACCTCACCGACCCGAGGGGCTCCTCCTCACCATGGCTGTCCTGGCTGGAGCCGTCTGGTCCCCGTCTGCTCCCTTTCTGTCCAGCTCTGGTTCTTTGCAATGAACAAAAAGACTCTGAAGGTCATTCCAGAGTTCTTACCTATCCTCGATGACTGTCTGCCCCACCTCCCTTTCTTGTGCCCTCCACCTCCCCTGACTTGGAGAGCCACATGCATGAGGACCACGGGAGACAACACCAGGAGAAACCGGGCCCAGCTGAAGGCGCTTCGAATGTGGAGTCAACAGCCCGGGGTCAATTCTAGTTCCATCCTTGGGCACAATTTCCTCAGCTGCAAAATGGGGGTCCCGGCACCTGCTTCCTAGGGCTGTGGTGAAGACAAGAGGAACGACTTCTATGAAAGCCCACCCAGTGCCTGGTACATGGCCAGTCTGGTCCAGCGTCTGGTACCTAACGAGTCTGGTCCAGCGCCTGGCACACAGCGAGTCCCTAATAACTGGGGGCTGAAGGCCATGTGAGATTTCATGAGTAAGGCCTGGTTACTAGGGAACTGGGTCTCACCTGGGGACTCCCAGGGCAGCCTTGGACTGGGAACAATGACTACATTAAACAACATCCCAGCGGGGGAAGTTCCGCTGGTGCAAGTTCCCTAGAAATTTCCAATGTAAAAACCAAGGTCATGACAACAATAAGCACAAAAGAAAAATGTACCAGGATCTGGACTGCCGATAAAAGCAGTGTAAACTATTTATTGATTCTCGACAGATAAGGGGAGACGGACACAAAGAGCTACGGAAGACGCCAGCTCCATATTTATGGAACTTTCCAGAAGGTCTCATCTCTGACTGCTTCTTTAAACAGTTTGAGCAGAAAGGAGAAGTTGGTGGGACAGGCATAATAATGTGGCTTCCCGAGAGGCCAGCTCTGCTGCCTGGACACCGAGCAACAAGGACCTTCGCTGGCTAGGGTGAGGCTTTATAATTCCGGTGCTTGGTGCATCCGGGGAGAGGCAAATGAGGAAGAGCACGTGCTGTCTGTGTGGGGCTTTACCCTTCCAAGGCATTTTGTATCCATCTCTTGCCAGGTGGGGTCAGGGGTCCCTTCTCCCAGGAGGCCCAGAGACATTGAGTGACTTGCTTAAGGCCACACAGCAAGTTACTGGGAGAGCCAGCTTAGAACCCAATTCACTGACACCCACCCACAGTTCTGCAGAAGCTCACACTGGCCCTAATGCTGCTCACACTTCCTAGTGGTGAAGCCACCCGGGAAGGCCCAGAGCCAAGCGAATCTCGGAGGCGATCAGAGGTAACAATCGCCTTTCCCCTTTGGGAAAAACCCCCCAAAGCTGAGCCCCCTGGGAACACCTCCTTAGAAGTCCTGAAGGTGGGGTTGTCCTCCCAGAGTTCCGAGGCTCCGCCAGGGAGGCCGAGAGAACCACAACACCTGGCCTGTTTCCTCCACTCCTGACCAATCCACGCAGATACCCAAGCGACCCTTTGAAGAGCAGGACGTGGTCTTACCGTGAGCCTCAACAGATGCTGGCCACACAGATGCATGGATGCACGCACGCGTGAAGAATGAGTGCACGCATGCATGCCGCACCGCTCTCACAATCTCTGCCAGGTTTTAGGGATGTTCACAGATGTTGTCTTTTCTGTTCCTCATAACAGCTTCCTTGGAGGCATCGTGAACCCCATTCGTGGCTCATGAAAGTGAGGCCCGGGAGCAAACAACTTGCTTCAGTCGACAGGGATGGTTAAGCAGGAGAATCGAATGCAAATCCAGGTTTTCTTTTTTTCTTTTCTTTTTCTTTAAAGATTTTATTTTTCCTTTTCTCCCCAAAGCCCCCAGGTACATAGTTGTGATTTTTAGTTGTGGGTCCTTCTAGTTGTGCTATGTGGGACGCTGCCTCAGCATGGCCTGATGAGCGGTGCCATGTCCGCACCCAGATCTGAACCGGTGAAATCCTGGGCCACCGAAGCGGAGTGCGAGAACTTAACCACTCGGCCACGGGGCCGGCCCCACAAATCTGGGTTTTCTAACCCTAAGACCCACGCCAGGATGAAGAGGGGCGGTGAGGGACGGGGAGAGGCACTCAACCTTACGAGTACCTACTGTCTGTCGTTCCAGGAGTCATCACTGTGACCACGAGTGCATTTCACAGGGGAGAGAACCGAGGCTCGGTGAGGCGGAGGATCGAGCATCATCACCAAGATCTTGCCGCTGATGAAGGCACAGGGGTGGGACTCGGATTGGGGTCCACTGGATTCCACCCTCTCGTCCTTCCAGACCAGCCACCTCTTTCTCAAGCGCGAGGTGTTATTACTCAGCCGACCAGTGGCCGGGTGTTCGTGAACCCCTGCCACACGGCCTGCCCTCTGCTGGGCCACGAGGACCACAGGTGCTGCATGAGACACAAACTCCACCCTCAGGAGCTTCCAGCCAGAGGGAGAAAGACGATGTGCAAATAAGAGACAGACAACGAAGACTGAAGAGACCGGACGGGCCGAGGGGGTGGGGGCACGGGCACAGGCGCAGAGGTAGGATGAGCACCGAGAGTGTGGAGGAGGAGACAAAGGAAGCGGGTGGGCTCCAGATGGGGGTGCAGGATCACTGCTCTTCCTGGGGGCCTCCACCCTGCAATAACCAGGGGAAATGGCCCCGAAAAGGAAGAACAGGCAAGAGACGCACCGTGAAACTTCACCATCCACCTAAGTAGCCAGAGGTCCTGGGTGGGCGGTGGGCATGCTGTCAGTCAGGACGAGCCTTATACATAACAGGTGCCCCCTCCCCTGCTATTTCAGGACAGCCTGGAAAAATAACTCCCGCTCCTTGCTGGCCGATGCCTGACATTCCACCATCGTAATATCAGTACAATAACTTTTATTCCTACTGAGAAGCACACCCTCATGGTTGGGAGCACTACTTTACAGTGGTGTTAGTCTTTCACATGTTAGTATAAATCTGTTTATTGGATAGAGAATTTCCAGAAAGCAGGATTTCCTGGAGGGTGGCAGAGGGAGGAGAAACAGCTGGAAGGAAGGTGGGAGCCCCACATGCAAAAGCTTAGCAAAGATAATCCACACCCAGTGCTCTCCTGTGACAGGAAGCGCAGGAGGTACTGGGGCCCGGACCCGACCCCTGACCCCTCTGTAGTCACCTCCAGAAAAGGAGAGGCTGCGTGAGGCCACCAGCTCTCTGAAGCAGCTGAGTTGGACTGTTTTCCCTTAGACATATTTCCTGAAGCTGCAAAGCCCCTGAAGGTGGTGGTCACTGTACACACAGCCTGAGGCCACCCACTCAGGTGCTGGCATGACACCCCCCAGCCCACAAACCCATTTCCTCCCCTTCTCTTGCCTCCGAGGCCCTGTATTCTGGATCTTTCTCCCATCTTTGTCCAAACCCCTCCTGTATCCCATTTCCTCAGGGTAAAACAAACTCCCGGCAGTCTTTGTGTTCACGTTTCAGGGAGCTGGTGTTGCTTCTCTGCCTTCTCACAGGGCCTCACCCATGGAAACGGCTCCCCCTCCCAGGGGCAACGCTGCTCCAGGCCCCCCCTTTCCCCCCCCCCTCCCCCGACGCCTTTCTTGGCCTCCTGGCTCCCCAGTCCCAGTTCCCAGGCAGTCATCAAGCCCCTCCCCTTTGGCAGGTTTCTCAACCCCTCCCTCCCCTTCCTCCATCCTGCTCCTGGCACAGTCGGCTGTCCCGTCCGTCACCCACACAGCCAAGCTCTCTGCTAAAGAACCAATCTCATCTGGCCACTTCCTGCTCAAAATCTTTTCACACCTTCCCACGATGCCACAAACTAAACCCCTGACCCCTTGGGGGTGGTTGTCAAGGCCGATGGTGGCCTGGCTGAATCCCACCTTCCCAGCCTCATCTTTGATTCTACTCCCCGTCACCTCACCCCCAACACGGCCCACCCTTTCCTGATTCTATTCCCCGTCTCTGAGCCTGACGCAGGCTGTGGTCTCAGCTAAACGCACCTTGTCCCTATTTCTCCTCCTCACAATTGCTTTCCATCCTCCAAGGCCCAAGGAGGCCTGGGTTGATCTCCATCAGTCAAAAGCAGCCAATTTTGATGTTCCCAAAGTCCACACCTACATTCTAGCACTTATGACAGTCTGGCTTGTATTTTTGGTTAAGTGTGAGTTCTCTCTCTCCCCACTGATCCAACGTCAGGGGTCACGTCTTACGGAGTCCATCCTAAGTGTCTTCCTTCCATTCAGCACATGGTCAGTAGTATGTAAAGCCTTTGAAATGTCTGACAACACAGAGAAAGCCATAGTAAAATGCTCAAGTGAGAAAAGGAAGGCTATAAATCATATGCGCCACTACGATTCAAAATCTATTAGAAAGAAACAACAGCAAGAAACTCACCAAAGTTTTACAATAAAGTTCTTGGAGTTAAATTTTCCGATGATCTATTTTTTTCCTGGGTCAACCCCAAGTTTGGAGGCCAAAAAGGGAATTGCTGATACCAGAAAGTGCCAAACTGTGGTTCGTTTTTAGCCAAACCTCCCTGGGTAATAACCCCCGTGAGACAAGGAGAATGAATCAGCTTCTTAGAGGATTCTCCGGGAGCAGGGCGCCCAGGAAATGAAGGTTTTGAGGTGTGAGCTGCGCGTTACTCCATCCACACAGCCAGTTACAAGTGCCAGTGTGACTGAGGGCTTCTGCACGAGGGCGAGGTGAGAGCGGTTCCCCACAAACGTCTCCATTTCATCGGGGAGACTACACTGTGACGTCAGAGACTCACTCCCATTCCGACATCAGTGCCAGCGTGTGTTGTTTCCCACATCACCAAGCGATTTCCCCACCCCAGCAGAATGTCCTACAGTTCAATTCAGTTCTGAGACTGTCTACCTGGAGATGGCCTCAGATCCCACCAGTTAACGCTCAGCCCCACAAGCCTGGCCCCGACACACACGGCCCCCACTTCAGATGCCAACTGCAAGTCCAGGTTGTGACCTGTGCTTCTGACCAACCGGCTATAGATCAGAGGTTCCAACGACCCCCTCCTTGGGTTTCATTAATTTGTGAGAGCGGCTGACAGAACTCAGAGAGACATTCTACCTACTAGGTTATGGGTTTATTATAAAAGGATACAACTCAGGAACAGCCAGATGGAAGAGATGTACAGGGCAAGGATGTGGGAAGGGACACGGAGCTTTCACTCTCTCTGAGCACTCCTCTCTACCCAACCTCCACATGCTCACCAACCAGCAAGCTCTCAAACACCATCCTTTTGGGTTTTTATGGAGGCGTCATCATATAGGTGTGATGGATCAGATCATTGGCCATTGGTGGTTGATTCAACCCCCAGCCCCTCTCCCCTCCTCTGAGGTTAGGGGGCGGGACTAAAAGTTCCAACCCTCCAATCACACGTTGGTTCCCCTGGCAACCAGCTCCTATCCTAGCTGCTTTCCTTACGTCACCTCATTAACATAACCTCACATGTGGTTGAAAGGGACTGGTTGTGAATATCAAGACACCTTTGTGGCTCTTATCACTTCAGAAACTCCATGCGTTTTGGGAGCTCTGTGCCAGGAATGGGAACAAAGACCAAACACACATTTCTCATTGTAAAGCGCAACGTCACAGTCAGGATGCTGCTGAGCGCTCCCCAGGCGCCAGGCGCACCGTCCGAGGTGGGTGCTGCCCGCGTCCACGCATCGACCCTCCAACGGCTGTGCTGCAGAGCTCCGCATTCTGCAGTGGAGGAAACTGAAGCACAGAGACGTGAAGTGACTTGTCCGAGGTCAGAAGGTGACAGGGACAGAATAAAAACCTAGAACTGCCAGGCTTTCCAAAGCTCATGGTCTCAGAAGACGTTTCCACAGACAAGAGTGCAGGACTCCCCACTCTTCGATGCGGCCTCCCTGATACGAGAGCAAGAGCTGGCCTCCACGCCAACCCCGACTTTAATAATAATCATTCCTATCTTTAATGGACTTAGCACATTTTGCTTCAAACACAGGTTAAATCTCATTCTACGATAACTGATCAGTTGGCGGAAAGCTCAAACCCAAGAACGCGATAATGCAAATCTCCGGTGTGGAGCCCAAGGGTATTCTGGGTAACACTCCGACCTCCAGACGTACAGATCTCTGCTGCCCTGGAGGACTCACTTTAGCATCTCCCCTCCTTGGTTTCAGGTCCCTGAGCCCAGTGGTGAGAACCATCGGTGCCAATCAGCACGGCCATTCACCGCATTTGCCTCTGAGGCGGATATGTTCCCAAGGGCATCTACCAGCTGCAGCCACCGGGCCGAGGACCAGGGGACTGAGAGTGGGGCACCTGCTCAGGGCAGGAAGAAACTCGACTGAGCTGGGCAGGCCGGCTCAGCCCGGGCATAGGGAACAGGCAGGGAGGGACGTGGGGCTGCCCTAGGAACACAGGGCAAGTGGTTCGGACCGAGTGCTGGGCAGTCACTTCCTGCAGGGGCCAGACCACATCACCCGCCACTGTCTCATAGTTCCTCTTCCAGAGGCAGGGCCCACTGGTTTTCTTTTTTTTAGCAGCCAGCAAAAATATGCCATCACATGAATGTGTCACTGTCACCGTCTTCAAGAGTGCAGAATAATGAAAAAGGAGCTAACGTCCCCCAGCCAGGTGGTTAATTTCAGCCATAAAGGGGCAGGGCTGCTGCCGGAAGCTGGCCCAGCCTCTCTCCATCCTGTGTCCTGCTCCCTGGTCCCTGAAGTCCCTGCCCCAATGTCTCTTCTGCTGGTTCTCTGCCCCCACCCTCACCCATCTGGCCTCCGATGGACCGGGATGAGGCTAAGTGGTGACCCAGACACCACGAGGCCTGCTGGTCACCTCAGTGCAGCTCAGAGGAGGACGGCGGATGAGGCAGGTTGTCATGCTTCTTCAAAATAGTCGCTCCCCATCCCTGCCGGTCACATGCCGGCACGAGGATGACACTTCCCATCCCACTGGTGTCTTGCCTGCATCCAACCTGTTTTGGCCAATGAGAAGTGAGGGGAAGGGACACCTGCGGCCTCCGAGCAGAACTTTTCAGAGCCATCCTGGAATTCCGCCGTCTCTCTCTTTCCATACGCCCCCAGGCGGCTGCTCTTTCAGCCTGGACCGCAGAGTGCTGTTTCTGTAAAGAGCCTCAGCTGACGCGGAGCAGGGAGCGGTCACTCACGTGACCGTGTGAGCACACTCGGTGCACAAGCCTCTGCCCTTAGGGCTGTTTGTTGCCGCAGCGTAACCAGCCTGAGCTGACCGGTTTAGGGTTTTGCAAAGAAACTCCTGACAAAGAACTAGAGGACAAGGCAGGTGCCCAGAAGCACAGAGGTGGTCCAGGGCACTCTTCTTCATTCAAAGCAAACGAGTGGAGCCACAGATGAGGTTGACCACCCACTTTCGGGGGGATCCCCTCGTCTCCTTCCTTTGCCTCAGCTCTGAGTGGGGAACCCCAACAAAAGGCCCCGGTTCCAGGCCCTGGGCCTTTCCCTTGCCCACTTCCTCCTCAGGCTGCCCACCCCTGCGGCCACCACGGCCACAGAAGGACTCAGGGGATTGGTGGCTCCCTCCTCCCAGGAGGGACTAAGAGGCAGGCCCACATGTGCCCCTCTGGGATTCACCCAGAGCCTTGGAACAATATGTGTAGACTACTCGACTCCTCCTTCTGGCTTGAACCCACAGGAGGATTAATAATAATAATAACAACAACATTATTCTAATGGTCTGTTGTGCTCCGGGCACTGGCCTGAGCACTTCAGACACACTGACTCCTTCCAGGACCCTATGAGGAAAGCACTGTTATCATCCCCATATAGAGGCCTAGAGAGGTTAAGTAAGGTGCCAAGGTCACACAGGTGGTAAAAGGCAGAGCTGGGATCCCGACAGAGGCTGCGTGGCTTCCACAGTCTGTGCTCGATCGCTATGCTAGGGAGGAAGGTACCGAACAGGAAGACAGGGCAGAGAGGGAGGAGCAGTGAGTCAAGGAGGCAAAGAAACACACCACCGGGTCCCTTCTTGATGTTGTCTGGGATCGTCCTGGGAGCAGAACTCAGGGGGCTGAGGTCTGGGGAACCGTGGAACAATATAAAGAAAGAGCAAAATAAAACACACACAAATGTATAGACGACATCTGTGTAGTTATAGTGAATGAAACGAATCATGATTAAAGAGTTATGTTCCTCTTTGAGTTTTGAAGGTCTTTTCAGCAAAGCTAAAGCAGTGAATTTTTAAAGGCTTAAAAATGGAAAATGAGGGGCTGGCCTAGTGGCATACTTGTTGGGTTCACACGCTCGGCTTTGGCAGCCCAGGGTTCCCAGGTTTGGATCCTGGACATAGACCTACACACTACTTGTCAAGCCATGCTATGGAGGTGTCCCACATACAAAATAGAGGAAGATCGGTGGAATGTTGGCTCGGGGACAATCTTCCTCAAGCAAAAAGGGGAGGATTGGCAGCAGATGTTAGCTCAGGGCCAATCTTCCTCACGAAAAAAAAAAAACAAAAGGAAAATAAGATTCTACCACATGACTCTGGGAGGAAGACATGAAACCGGGGAAGTAAGCTGCCTTCATCCCCAAGTGCCCTGCTTTGTCACTTGGGATCCTACTCAGGAATGAGATATACAGCCAGACATGAAGTCCTGGTTCCATGGGGTAGGCCCTGAGCATGCTTTCTGACCAAGCTCCTAAAGGCCAGGGTGGGGCAGGGGGGTGTAACTGGTTGGTTGGAAAGATGTAGAAGTGATCACCCTGGAGACTGGGGCAGGAGGGTGGGGACAGAAGCAAAGGGGCAGAGGAGAAAAGCAGAACTTCCCGACATTCTGTAGGCCCAGCCTGAGTCCCTTTTCCTCCAAGAAGCTTTCCCACTGAGCCTGCCCTTGAACCATGCTCCCTCCTTGGGCTTCTGGAACACAGACTGACGTGTCACGTGCTCAGCACAGCACTACTCCCCACTTCAGCTACCTTCCCGATGTTGGTGTTGAGATCC
Organism: Equus quagga; assembly: GCF_021613505.1. Classification (NCBI taxonomy): domain Eukaryota; kingdom Metazoa; phylum Chordata; class Mammalia; order Perissodactyla; family Equidae; genus Equus; species Equus quagga. The sequence goes on along the minus strand of NC_060286.1, from coordinate 34,070,381 downwards.
AAGAGCATGGCTGGCTCCTGGTTTCTAAAGGATCGCAGGTAACCAGCATCTGGACAGCCAAGTCCCGGAAAGCCTGGTTCCCCCAAGAAGAATTAGGAGGACACAAGCCCCGTTAAGTCCATAAGCAGGCAGGCTTACGGCCATCTCTCCCACGAGGCTGTAAGTGCACCCAGGGTCTGTGCAGCCCCCGCCCCCGAGACAACTTCACCCCTTCTGCAGTCATCAGAGGCGCCATATATTTGGTCTGGGGAAACTACAGCACTCCCCATCCTCTTTGAGATGCCGATACTTTCCTCCCTGAAGACGCTGCAGGAAAGGGCTCATGAAGGCTTGCTATATAAATTCACAATCCCACACACGCCATTCACCTTACCCAGTGAGCAGACTCCTAGCAGTTCACCCATATCCAGGCCCTCTGCTTCTTCCTGGACACAGGTCTGGACCACATTTCCCAGGCTCCCTTGCAGTTAGGTTTGGTCACGTGACCGAGGTCTAGCCAATGGAATGTGAACATGCGTGACACACCCCCTTCCAGGCCTTGCTGGTAAGACCCGCCCCCAAGCCTGCTCCAAGCTCTTTCCTCTTCTAGCCTATTGGCACAATGTCAACGGTAGGGAGCTGGAGGCTGCGAACACAAGGTGGCAAGGCCTCCGTCAGGGCAGGTCCCTGAATGAGCCTCCCCCACTGACCGTGAATCCTGAATGCGAGCGGGGAACTAGCCTCTTCTGGGTTTAAGGCATTAGCGTTTGCAGCAGCTGAGTGATCTTCCCGCTCACTTGTCCTCTACAGCCTGACTCCATCTGACCGTCCCGTTGTGGTGGTCACTCGCTTACTGTCTCCTCCCTTCACCCGACGCAAGCTCCGAGAGACAGGGACTGCAACTGCTTCCCTGCTGTGTCTCCAACACAGCACAGAGCCTGACGCAGAGCAGACGCTCAGGAACTACCTGTTGAAGACGCGACCGAGGGGATTGTGTTTTTCCTATTCTTCCTGAGTCTGGGTCCCTGGAAAGGCTCCCCTACGCAAGAACAGGAACCTGCCTCTGCTTTCACTTTCGTGTGCCCCTCTAGAGATAGAACATGAGCCTTTAATTGAACTAATACACTCGCCCTTTGGGACCCAGCCTGTGTTCCCTCCTCTTTGCACCCTCCCGAATCCTTCCCACCATGGTCTGCATCCTCTGTGCCCCTGGGCCAGGGGTCCCTTTGCAGTCACACCTGTCACACTGCACAGCAACTGGTGATGGCTGTGCCTCTCCCATCCACCATGTCCCCCATCCTCCAACTAGACTGGGAGACTCCTGATGCCAGGATGCTGTCTTATTCATCTTTGCGTCTTCCCAGTGTCGGGCACAAGTGTCTCTTGAGAAGCAGGCACTCCAAAATATTTAACAAATATTTTAAGAATATTTATTATATTTATATAATATTTAATTATGCAAAGATATAATTATATAAATATAACTATATTATATATTTATAAAATACTTAATAAATATTTTATCTTCCTTTTTTTTTTTCCTCCCCAAAGCCCCAGTACTTAGTTGTATATGCTAGTTGTTAGTTCTTCTATGTGGGACGCTGCCACAGCATGGCTTGATGAGCAGTGCTAGGTCCACGCCCAGGATCTGAACCAGTGAACCCCAGGCCGCCGAAGCGGAGCGTGCAAACTTAACCACTCGGCCATGGGGCCGGCCCCCTACCTTCTTTAACTGTTGTCACTCTGCTGCTAACCAAGAGTAGAAAGTTTGCTCCTCTGGATTGATTTATACGAGGACCTAAGCCAATACTTGGAATAGTCTTACAGATGCTCCTAACAAGCTTCTTGGATCTTAATACCTGGCATGGTCCATGAGAGGAGGGGGGAGCCCAAACCCTTTCAGTGCATATCAGTACAAACCCACCCTAGACCCAGGGCCCCAAAACATGTTTCCACTGAGGCCCAAGCCTGCTCCTGGCAGCCCTGTGCACACACAGAACTTTTGTCTTTCAAAGGGTGTGGCCATTTGAGCCTCACAAAGGCTCTGTGATACAGGCAGGAAGTGACTATTATGTCCATTTAACAGATGAGAAAACTGGGGCTCAAAGAGGTTAAGCGACTTGTCCAAGATCATGGTTTGAGCGTGTGCTGAGCTGTCGCTAGGACCCAGGGGCCCAGACAGTTCCTCTCCGTTTCTTCCCTTTCTCCAGCCTGCGCTAACAAGGGGAAACTTCGCAGCGGCCACAAGCAAGCAGAGCCAAGAAGCCACGACATGGGCGAGCGGAAACTCACATGGCCTTTGAGTGATAAACTGAGTTTAAAACAAGCCTGACCAAACGACTTCAGCAGACTGAGAGCTTTCCCCCTTCTTCTAAATTTAAACCCCTCCAGCCCGAGAGGCGCATCTGTGGTTACAGGGTGTAGCATCTGCTACTGCTGTGTGGTCAGAGGCCAGCACAGGAAGACGGGTACTTACTCGATTTTTCTTCTTTAATGGTGTATTCGAGTACCTCGGATGAGCTCTCGTTCGGGGAAGGGAAGTGGACACAGAGCACCAGCTGCTTCGAGCTGCTGTCCCGGCGGACCAGGAACGTCTGCAATGGAAGAAGCGGGGGAGTCCGTGAATCAAAGATTTGGGTGGAGGTTAGAAGGACAACAGTGAGATGGAAGTCATCTGGAATGTTCCAGAAACAAGGAGGCAGGTAGGGGGCAGTGAAGCATCCCTCAGGAGAACTGGGGGTTCTGCCCCAAGAGCCATGTGTCACCTGGCCCATGTCCTCTGACTCCTTGAGCCTCAATTTCTCACTTGCTCATTGACGGGGGTCAATTAAATCAATGTTTATGAAAGAATTCTGTGCTACAGACACGGAGTTTGGCAGAGAATATTTAACATGGAGATTCCTGTGTCCCTCCCCCACTGCCCCACCCCCCTCCCAAGATGCTGGTCCGGTGTGTGGGGGAGAGTGTCCAGAATCGGCTGATTCTGATACAGGTGGTGGTCCAGGGTCCAAACTTAGACAAACTCTAATGTACAGGAGTGAGGCTGAATTTCAACTCACAGCCCGGCACGCACGCTCTGGGGGAGGCTGCTGGAAACAATCACAGACATTAGTCAATTCACACTTTTTTTTCCCATGGAAATAATAACAGCTAATAACAATACAGAGCTTTCTCTGTGACGGGAAATGTTACGAATACTTTGCATATATTGCACTTGCTCCATCCTCTCGATGACGCGAGCTTTGTTGATGAAGAAACCCTCCCTGTACCACAGGTCCCGCCCGGTGAGGCACGTCGCGTCCTTTCTCCTCGTGTGAATTTATTCGAGTCTGAGCAACCATGCCTCTGGGCCCGAGGGTGTATCTGCGTTCCAGTAACCAAGCATGACCCAAAGTCTAAAGCAGAGCTGCATGTCCACAGGCACGTCCCCTCTACTTCTGCTCTGGGCCGTGGTTCCGCTCAGCACGAGGGACTGTGCCTGCGAAGTTCTGCACCGGTCGCACCCCACAGCGCCCCAGGGGCAGTGCCCTCCCACCGCCATCATGGGGAGGGGGCCCCTGCTTCCTCCCACAAACTTTGTTTTCAAACTGTCCTTTTTAGTCTCTGCTGGCCCCACCCCAGTTCATCCCTCCTTCCAGGTGATGACAGACCCTTCTGGAATCTCCCAGCCTCCTGGGGCACAGCTTCCCCTGGGGGAGGAGGAAGGGTGTCCCTCAGCCGGGGAAGGACACGCCTTCCTTTCCTGAAAGAGGACTTGGCCACGGTGTCTCCCCCCAACCCTCTCCCCCTCATCTCCGCCCTGGGGTCTAGGCCTCTCCCACTCAGGCCCCAAGCACCCAGGCTGGAGTTTGAATGACCAGGAGTCCAGACCAAGATGCTGAGGGAAGGCTGGGGACCAGGGCCTCTGGGACATCCCAAGGATGTGGCCCCAAGCATGAGGCTCTGGAGGAGCAAAAAGATGGCATCGTCCCTTTGCCCACCCAGGCACACTGCCCTCCCTCCCCTTTGGTGATGCTCCAAATTCTCTGCCATTGTTATTGATTACTATTATTATCACCATATTGCTATGCTGTTAGAATGGCTAATATCATCATTGTTAATATAACACTATAATGACATCGTTATTATTGATCAGTAGCAGCTAACCATATTGCCTCCCTAGTCCACCCAAGCCTTCACCCGGGCTCACGAGATCCCGTGATCTTACCTAATTCTGTTATTAAGGTGATGGGGGGGGGGGTGCTATAATTATCCCCATTTCATAGATGAGGAAACTGAGGCAGAGAGGCAAGTAATGCCCAGGACCACGAGCCTGGTAAGTGCTGGAGCTGGGATTTGAGCTCAGGCCCCTCAACTCTAGACCCTGATCCTGAGCACGCAATTACCCCTGGACCTGGCCAGAGAGGGTGGGTCCCTTGCTCTGTGTGAGAGTGTGTGTCCCTCTGGAAGCAGCGACACAATGAACCTATTAGTCATTGAGCTGCATTTGGAAATGAGTTTCCCAGCTGCCGTCCCGGAGCTGGAGAGTGGAGAGAGCATGAGAACCCGGAGTGGATGCAGGGGGACGGGAGGGAGGCGGAAACGGGAGGCAGGCGGGATGCTGGCTGCACACCGCCCCGGCCCCCCGGAAGGCAGCCCTCCCTAGGGGACCCAGCAGGAGGTCGGTTCACCTCTGGAGGCCTCCTGCGCCCCTTCCATCAGCTCAGATGGGACACCTGGGCTCCCGGCAGAGCCCCGCCCAGCTCTGAGCTGCAGCATCGCTGAGCTGATGAGTTCACCTGAACCTCGCCTGACCCCAGGAACTCACTGTCTTTCAAAGGAAAGAGGCCACTTGGCGTCTTCTTCAGAATTCTTCCTGCCTACCAGGCCAGGGGGAACCAGCAGCGTGTGAGGGAATGTGACTGTGTGTGTGAGAGAAAGAGAGAATGGCGTGTGGGTGAGTGTGGCATAATAAAAAATACATCTGGTCTTTGCCCCCAGTTCCCGGCACAGAGCTTCAAAAACCCTTGGAATTTCCTGAGTGACAGGAATGTATTGTGTTATGCACCAAGAGCCACTTTTGACCACACCTGAGTTTATGCTAACAGGTGACTCATTGTGGCTCTCAGTTTCAAAGCGGGGGCTGGCCACAGAAAGACCACCACGTGATTAGAGGGCTGGAACTTGTGGCCCCACCCCCAACCTCGGGGGAGGGGAGAGGGACCCGGGGTGGAGTTCAAGCAGGTGGCCAATGATGTCCTCACTCACGCCCGAGAAAGGAAACTCAGTCGGACCCCTGGACGCTGAAGCTTAGTGGGGCTCCCTGGTTGGTGAACACACTGCCCTGCGGGAGGGCGAGGGGCCCAGATTCCACCAGGAGCGGGTGTGGGAGCTCTGCATCCCCTCCCCCTGACCTCACCCCTCTGCGTCCTTCATTCAGCTGCTCTTGAGTTGAATCCTTGATAATAAAACGGTCATCTGAAGTCCAGTAGGGTGCCCTCGGGGAGCCTTCTGAGTCATTCTAGCGGATTATCAAACCTGAAGGGGGGTCATGTCTGTACCGAGTCGCCCAGGGACCCCGACTTGGGTCTGGCACCTGCAGTGAGGGCAGTCTTGTTGGGGACCTGCCCTTTAACTTGTGGGGTCTGCACTCACTCCAGGCAGTCAGTGCCAGAACTCAATTGTGGGACACCCAGGTGGTGTCAGAGAGTTGCTGTGGAGCGTCGTGAGTGGGCACGTGTGAGTGTGGGGGGGTGGTGAGTGTGGCCCCCAGGGCCTCCCTGCCAGAGCCTGGGGGAGCAGAGCATGGGGAGAGGCCGGAGCCAGTGGTGCCCCTGGGCAGGCCGACAGAGCAAACCTGGACCCTCGACCCCAAGCCAGGGCAAGAGCCGGGGCCGGTGCCCTCCTGAGCCGAAACCAGACTGGCGGTGTCTTTGTCAGGCAAGTGCTTTCTTTACACACGTGGTGCATGTGTGGGGGACACATGCCCAGGTCACCTGTTCAGAGCGCGTGCATACGGCAGAATGCCCTTCTCCATCCCCGAGTGTCAGGAAGGAGCTGGTGTTTTTCAAACTGTGGGTCATGACCCATCAGTGAAAACGCCACCGACCTTTTTTTTTTTCCACATAAAATACAAGAGAACAAAATAGAAGATAATAAGGATGCCTATAATAAGGATGGACTTTTTGTAAGAGAGACCTACAGAGGGCCAGGGCCACAGCAGAATGCATATTTCTTACTCTAATGATGGTCACCTCCTTCCTTGAGTGTCTTTGACCGCCCCAGATCTCTCCCTAGGGTGACTGCAATGACAAGCCACAGCTGCCAGCCTCCACTGGACCGCCCTTGACGCTGCCCTGCATGCTAATTGGCTCTTTCACACCCAACACAGAACTGTTTCTAGATTTCTCCGCTTTGCTGAGACCTTGACAGTGTTCTCCACCCTCCACTGATAGAAAGAAAGATGACAGGAGCTCCTCCAGCTGGGAGGCAAGTCACGATCTGTCACAATCTGTATTTCCTCCTGGACTCCCACAGGGTCCTGAGCAGCCAGTTACGAGCTCTGTGACCCTGGGTAATTCCGTGCCTTCTCTGAGCCTCGGCGTTCTTTTCTGTAAATGGGGCTAACACCTATGACCACCCAGCAGAAACGAAACCACAGCCCTGCCTCTCAGTGTTTGAAGAAGTAACTGCGCAGTTGATCCCGGAGGCGCCCAACGGTACCCAGGATGAGTGGGTCTCCACAGAGGCTCACTAAGGATTAACGCTCCGTTGGCTCCACGTCCTCCCCCATGGCTGGTTTTTGTTCTTCAGTCTCCCAGCCTCAGGCTCCATCTAGAAATTAAAGGTGATTTCCTCGAGAGAGCGGTTCAGTCGATAGGAAGGAGCCAGAAGTTAAAATGGCGGCTAACGTCTGTGCTCTGGGCCAGGTACCTTACATGTGGCATCACCCGGTTGTCCCCACAGCCCTGGAAGGAGGGGCTAGGACTAGTCCCTTGGATGGATGGAGACTCGGGTCACAGAGAGGTTAAATAAACCGGAGGCCACGCAGAGGGGAAGTGCAGCAGCCGGACTCACGCCAGGTGCCACCAAGAGCATCTCGCTTATCTGGTGCCATCTTGTCTGTGTTATCTACTCACCGAGGGGCAGGGATGTGGAGAGGGGTGGAAAGTCCCCCAGGCTGGCTTCCCACAGGTCCCCCATTCTGAACGTCCAACACCCACCCTTTCAGCAGGGCCACAAAGCCTCACATAGTACTTCCTTCTGCCATGGCCAAGTCCTGGGGCTCTTTTTTTTTTTTTTTTTTTCTGCTTTATCTCCCCAAACCCCTCCACCCCATACACAGTTGTATATCTTAGTTGCAGGTCCTTCTAGTTGTGGGGTGGGATGCCGCCTCAACGTGGCCTGACGAGCGGTGCCATGTCTGAGCCCAGGATCCAAACCCTGGGCCGCTGCAGCAGAGTGCGCGAACTTAACCACTCGGCCAAGGAGCCAGCCCCAGGGGGCTCTTATCTGAAAACCAAGATAAGGCTCTAGGGGGGTTGGGGGCGGAGGAGGCTGTGAGTGGTGGGGACGGGGCAGGGAGGGAGGCTAGGGGAGTCCTCTGACCCTTCCTGCCTGGAGTGCAGGTGGGAGGGGGCACTGACAGGTGCCTGCTGTGGGCAGAACCCCCAGCAGTGGTCTGCCTTGGCCCCTGTCTTTGGGAATAAGACGGTCTGTTCCACGTTCCCCTTTGGGGAGGTTCAGCTGCTGAGCTAGTCACAGGCCCCTTCTGGGAGGTATTCAGTCAGCATCTCAAAAACAGTGTCACTGTACAGCAAACTGCGGGAAAAAATGCAGAGTAGTGACTCCTGCAGAGCAGTCTAGATTATGGCGAATCTCCTGCACTGAATCTGGCAGAGTTCCACCAGAGTCAGAGCCCGGCGGAGGACCACCTGCGTGAGCTGTCTGGGTACCCCTTGCCCCCCATCCTCCCCGGGGGTCCACTGGTTATACTCTAAGGAGATGCTGCCCACAATGTTGCTGCGGGTGAGCACACAGGGGCTAGAGAGCTGGATGGGCCCCCCGGGCTCCTCCAACACCCTCCGAGGGATCCATGTGCCAATCTGCCAAGACCCTACTTCTCTTTCTACCCTCTGCAGCCAGCTTTTTAGAGATGCAGAGGGACTCGAACCCCAGCTCTGCTACTCACTAGCTGTGGGTCCACGGGCAAGTTACTTTCCTCCTCTGGGTCTCAATTTCCTCATCTGAGCGTGAGGATCATCATATCCATCTTTCGAGGTTGCTGTGAGAACTGCTGATCATGCATCTAAAATGTCTGGCACAGAGTATGCACTGAATAAAGAATAATAACAATACTTATTGTAGGCTGCTACCATTTACTGAGCACTAAACCACGTGCTAAGATTTTTATATGCATAATCTCAATTGATAAACAAATGATAGTTATTAATAAGATTGTTATTACGTATCTTTTTTTGCTTACAGCTGGACCAAACAGAGAGGAAGAAGGACTGAAGACCATTCGCCTACGTGATGGGTCAAAAATAGCCACGAACTCCTTGCAGCTCTTCCATCAAGAGATGGAGTCTACTTCCTGCACCTGGAAGGGTGGCCTTAGGACCTGATTTTCAAAAGAAAGCAGAAGCGACAAGGTGGAATTCTGAGCGTGGGCCTTAAGGGACGTATCAGCGTCCACGCTCGCCCTTTGGACCACAGCTGTCACGTGAAGGAGCCCCAGTGAGCCTGCTGGCGTCGTGGGGCCCGGCCAACAGCCGGCACCAACTGCCAGATATTGAGTGAGGCCAGCTCAGGCCAGCCAGCTCGAGTCAAGCTGCCAGGTGACTGCAGCTACATGACGGACCCCAGGGAGACCAGCAGAAGAACCACTCAGCGGAACCCAGCCCAAACCGCTGACCCGCAGAACCGTGAGCCAATCAGAGGTGACCGTCTCAAGCCGCTGGGTTTTGAAGTGGTTTGTTATGATACAGCCGGTATGCGGACAAGGGCCTCATCCTTTGGGTGCCCCCTTTCTTTCTTCCTTCTAGGAAGCGCTGCTGGAGGGCCTCCAGGGTGATGTGCCCGGCTCCTCACTCTACAGCCAAAGAAACCAAGGGCCAGAGATGCAAAAAGACCTCCTGAGGTCACCGTGCTTGTGAGAGGCAGAGCCAGGACAAGGATGCAAGGCCAGGGAGCTTCAGGCCAGGGTTGTGGCCACTATGGTTACATGTCCTCCAACCAACCAGCCCGCTGAGTGTCAAACGAGCATGTGCTCTCTGCCAGGCACCAGGCCAGAGGCTGCAGAAACTTCGCAGCATCTCCCTCCCCGGGGTGTGGGAGATTTTACACATCATACAGATGAGAAAACAGTGTGTGGAGAGGCCTGGTTAACAGAGAGGGGAAGCGAAAGTGCAGAGCATTGAGCCCGGGGGCCCTTCCACGGAAGACGCCAGCCCCCAGGCTCTGGAGCCAGACTCTAGTTCAGCCCTGAGCTGGCCACTCCCGGCTGTAGGAGCTCACTAGGGCTGCTGCTTCCTCTGCAAAATGGGATCCGAACAGTTCCTGCCCGGGACAGTCACGATGAGTTAGCTCCCTGAGAAACACTCCCCTCCCTTTCCTTGCTAACTGACGCCAGTTCTGATGTGGCTGCAGTGTATCCTGCCTCAAGAGATTAATTATGTTTGGTCAAAGCCAATCATGGCTATTCTGCTCCCCTTTGCCATTCACCCCCTTTCTCAGCCTCCCTTCCATTTAGGGATAGCCAGGAAGGCATCTGGAAAAAACATTTGTTCCCTGACAAAAAATCTGAGCCTAGGAGGAGAAAGACTTTTGCCTGGGACCTCCTGCCTTTAAATGGGTGAGATGGCTGGAGCTGCAGCCACCATACTGTAACCACGAGGCGACAAACCTGAGGACAAAAAGCCAACACCTTGAAGATGAGGAAACAGACAGGTGGAAAGAACCCAAAGACATCACTGAGCTGCCAAACCAGCCCTGGACCCCAAGCTCCAGATTTCTCATTGGGTAAACAATAGTAGCCTCATAGCTGAAGCTACCCTAGGCTGGGTTTGTTGTTACTTGAAGCTGAAAGCATTCCCAGCTGACCCAGTGCCTCAAAGGAGCGTTGGAAGAATTGTACAGGTGACTTCAATGGAGGGGCTTCTATTTATTAAGCACTCAGTATATGGCGCCTCCTTTCCCCCGTGCCCCTCTCCCTGCCTCAGAGCCCTGAGGGCAAACTGCACAGGGGCAGAATTCCTATCCTCAACTGTTCATGATGCTCCATGAGTGAGAAAGGTGACGTGGCGGGGCACCACCCACCCTGGACGAGGGCAGGCACCCCCCGAGCAGCTCCAGACTTCAGGCCTCAGCTCTGAGTGAAAGGATGAGCTCAAGGTGAGCAGTGAGGGAACATGAGGTGACAAGGCACTGGGGCCTCCTCTGTCCACCTCCAGGACCCTCGCCTTTGGGCTGGCCGGGTTATCACGAATGGAGCAGCTTCAGACTCATGCCCACCACAGGACCCTCCCTGGGCCGCCTCTCCTGAATGCCTTCCCGGATTAACCAGGCCACCAGCAAACCCCGCTGTGCCCCCGCATCCTCACACAACCCCTCTCCTCTGTGGGAACAGGCATCGTCTGGTGCCTCACTGAGCAGACATCTGAGTCAGCCCACTCCTTCTGTTCCCTCTTTTTTCCCCGTTTCCACCAGCTCCCCCTGCACCAGCTTAGGAACTCGCAGAAAGCAAACCGATGGGTGGCAGGCTCACTCTGAGGTCTGATTTTCCTTGAAGAGCTAGGACTACTCCCCCTCCCCAATCTCCCAAAATAACAGTGGGGTAGTGGTCAGAGCACTGGGCTGCGAGGCAGGACACTTGGTGTCCTTCCTAATTCTGACATTGGTTTGCTGTGACCTTTGGCAAGTCACTTCCCCTCTCTGAGCTGGCTTTTCCATTCTAGTCAGGCAGAGGGTCTGAAGGGCCCCAGGACTCCTTCCTTCTAGAAGATACTCTCCCGGCATGCGTGCCCTGGGGTCTTTCCCAGATCCTAAGAGGCTTGCACAAGAGTTGGCTTCGCGGATGCATTCCTGCAATCCTGGAGTTGGAACAGCCCGTGTGGGAGCCCCTCCCTGTCTACCTTCGGCTGGCGTGGGTTTGGAAAGACCAACTGATTTCAGGAACAGCTGGGAGAGAACTACGCAGCCACTGCACTCCCCTCCTCCTCGCCAAATAAATACATAAGAACCCAAAGGTAAATACACTATAAATGGTTTTGTTTTTACTATCCATTTTTGGCCCGGACAATCCAGAGCTGTCTGCTTTTCCACTTTTGTTATTTTAGGACTATTTTCCAGTTGCTTGGGGAAATTTTCCAATCATGCCCATTGGGGCAGGAACAGAAGTGGCTGGTTCTTCCCGGAGGCCACGAGCGCAGGGGCTGCGGTGCCTGTGGAGGCCGGGGGTCCAGTGGCCGGAGCCCACTCTGGACGCAGGTGGCCCACCTTTGCCATTGCTGATAAGGAAGTTGTAGCCCGGCGTGGAGTGGAGCTTCTCAGTCCTGGCTGCACAGCAGCATCACCTGGGGAGCTTTCAAAACCTGCTGATGCCTGAGCCCCACTCCACGCCAAGGAAATCAGCATTTCTGGGGATGAGGCCAAGAAATGATGGTTTTTTTAAAGCCTTCAAAGGCAGTCAGTTGGTGGGTTCGAATCGTGCTCCACCACTTGGTAGCCGTATTATTCGGGAAAGGCTCCTGACCATTAGAGTTGTTTCTTCACTTACAAAATAAAGAGCCTAGGGCCGGCCCGGTGGCACAGCAGTTAAGTTCGTGCACTCCGCTTCAGCGGCCCGGGGTTCGTAGGTTTGGATCCTGGGCATGTACCTAGCACCGTTCCTCAAGCCATGCTGAGGTGGCATCCCACGTGTAAAGCAGAGGAAGATGAGCATGGGTGTTAGCTCACGGCCAATCTTCCTCAGCAAAAAGAGGAAGATTGGTGGCAGATGTTAGCTCAGGGCCAATGTTCCTCACAAAAAAAACCCCCACCTTTTGGCCTAGAAGCAATGACACTTCAGTACCAATGAACACACACGGCACCCAGATCTTGGTTTCTAATATTATTCTCCAATAAAAGGAACAAGGGCTCCGTGGAGAAATGACTGATTCTAGGATGAGGGCAAGAAATATACAAGACCATCTGGAGCATCTTGTAGCGTAAGAAAGCAAGGAAGTGCTCCAAAAAACAAACAAACAAAGGAAACACACACAGTGACGGGAGTGTGTCCAAGGGACACCGGAACCAGCTGAAAAAGCTCCCGATGGCCCAAGGTGGAATAATTGAAGAAATTAATTGTGCTAGCATTGGACCAGAAGCGAGGCAGAAAATAAATATCCATGAGTCTATAGCGATATAAACGAGTGATTGAATAAATAAGTAAATGGGGGAGAAGAGAGAGAACTCTTGTGCAGAATAAGTGCCAATAATTTACACAGACACTCAAACAAGGAGGTGGAGCACAGCCCCCCACTCCCCAGGGCTGGGCTGTGCAGACTGACTTGCTTCCAAGGAGGACAGTGCGGAAGGGGGAGGAGGGAGTAACCTTGCGGGGGTGAACCCTGACAAGCGCACCCTCAGCCAGGTGATCAAGATCAATGTCCACAGCGCTAAGTCGTGTCGACAGCATGTACCTTTGACGTGGTGCGATGAGAATGGCACTTTACCTCGGTCTTCCTCCCCCAAACCCACGACCCCAGTCTCACCACCCGAAAAAACCCCACTGAGGGGTATCCTACAAAATACCTGACCAGGACACCGCACAACCGGCAAGGTCGTTAAAAACAAAGTAAGTCTGTGAAACTGTCACTGCCAGGAGGAGGATAAAGAGGCATGACGACCACACGTGACGCGGTCCCCTGGATGGGATCCTGCAACAGGAACAGGACATGAGGTGAAAGCTGAGGAAATCGGAACAAACCGCTGGCTTTAGTTGATATTAATGTATCAATATTGGTTCATTAACTGTGACAAACGTACCACACTGGTGTTACATGTTAACAATAGGAGAACCTGGGTGAGGAGGACGTGGGAACGCCCTGTACTATCTTTGCAACGTTTCTGTAAATCTGTAACTTCTAAAATGAAATTTTTAAAAAACGCCGTTTGGGTGCAGAATGAATAAAGATGGCTTTTTCATTGCCCCGTTTCTGGATACACACAAATCAAAAATGGGTCAACATGTTTCCAACACCTTATCAGAGAAGCAGGCTGCAGTGAGTGGCGGAGCGGGTGGGACGTGGTCAAGGTCACACAGATACTTGGGACGAAAGGGCCGGATCCCCAGTCTCCTGACCACCCGCCCCGGACAGGAGGAAGCATCCTCCTCATCAGGACGGGTGGGTCCAGGTGATCTCTGAAGACCCTTTGAGCTCTCACAGCCTGGGGTCACACGTAACGTCTGTATCTTTAAAAACACTGAGGCCATCAGTGGTTGAATTTTGGACAGTTCTGTGGGATGATATTCTGCATCAAAGGGCCTTCCTAACATCCCTGAAGATCACCCCGTGCAGACTCTGCTCTTACTAGCTGTGTGACGGCAGGCAAGTAAATTAACTTCTCTGTGCCTTTGTTTCCTCATCTGGAAATGGGGACACTAATAACACCACCTACCTGGCAGAAATCACTGTGAGGATCAACAAGATGGTGCAAAGAGCAACTCTGGGCGAAAGTTGGCCAATCTTTTTTATCAGAGCATGAGCTTTGCTTCTGCTGGAAAATACAGAAGCTCCCGGGGCCGGGCAGAGCAGGGTGTAAGGGCGGAGGGCAGGGAAGACAGGAGAAGGCGCGTCTGCTCCAGTTCTGCTGTCCTCAGGGCTGACCGAGCCCCTGCGGCCTCCAAGGGCACGGCAAGTGGGCAGCAGTGGAAGGGCCTCACTGACGGCCTGCAGCGCAGTCTTCTCGGGTCTTAACAGCAGCCTGTGGTCTCACTCTCGGGATCCCATTCAAGGCTCTGGACACAGGCGCCCCTTCAGAACCTCCTGGAGCTGGCTCGTTTCTATACTCAGCCCCCCGACTGGAGAAGAGCAGCCTGGGCACCTCCCTTGCCCGGGGTGAAGGGCTCTCTGGGCCCCTTGCAGCGGCTGAGGCTCGGGTTAGGGCTTGAAGCCCGGCTTTAACGTGTGCTCACCTGGAAAGTGAACACAGCCACGCAGCCCTGCCTTTTGTTGCTGGCAAGCCCCGGGCCAGCCGCCCCCTCCCGGCCAACCTTCATTCATTTGTTCCAATGAGCAATCAGAGCCAGATCTACTCCGGGCCCAGGCCTGAGCCCGAGGCTGGTGTCACAGGTAGATCAATGCTGGGTGGTCCTGTCCTCCAGCAACTCCAGTGGCTCCAATCCCTCCAGGCATGCTGCCCTCCATCCCAGTGTGCCCCAGCCCAGCTCATGTCCCGCTCTGGGGCTCGGCCTGTGCTGTTCTATCACCCCCCTACTCTCCAAAAGACCCTCTCAGCTCCCTCATCCCAATCCTGCCCATCCATCCTGCATGACCCAGCTCAGCATCTGCCTCCTCCAGGAAGTCTGCCCAGATTACCCCACCGCTCGGCATCTCTTTGTCCACGGGCTGTTTCTGGTCAGAATCAGATAATCTCACACTCAGGGCAGAGAAGAGGTGCTGGAACATGAGTGCTCACACCCCACAGTCTATAACCAATGGCTATCAGGATGTGGTAGATAACACAGGCTCCCTCATCCCTCAGTGAGATGACTTGAGATGAGTGCCCCAGCAGGATCCAGCGCCACCTGCCCCCAGGGGTGACATGCACGATCACCTGTCTTCCATGAGCACCTTTAGGTGCTCCCTGGGGTCACCTCCCAAATAAACCACTTGTACCTAAATCCTTGTCCCAGGTTCTGCTTCTGGGGAAGCCCGGACTAGGGCATTCCTCTGAGCCTCAGTTCCGTTATCTGTAAAATGGGGAGAATAGCAGAGTCCACCCCACAGGATTATCACAGGGGTTAAACGAGATGACACGCAGTACTTGGTATTAAGGCCAGGACAGGGCCTGCCAGTGATAAGCATTCTCCACACTTATCTTAAACTTTGTGAAGAGAAGACTGAACCCTTTGACAAAGCGGTCACGACTTACGCCCGGCCCAGCTGGCCCTGGAGGTCCGCTTGTCTTCTCCCAGGATGAGTCCTTCCTGTCTGGTCCACCCCCATCCACACACATGCCAGATGAGCAAGAAAGGTCCAGGAAATGGCCATCTCTTAGCATCAAAACCTTGCGCTTAAGCCTGCGTTTGAGCTGCATCCTCCTGGGAAGGGAGGCAAGCGGGTCCCCTCAGGATCCAACAGGGGAGTGGACAGTGGGTGGGGCTGCAGCCTGGGGAAGCTGACCGGAGCACCTGCCGGCCCAAGTCCCCGATTTTATTGTCTACAGTTTCATCATCTGCTCTGAAGCCCTCAGTCAGTTCAAAACTGAAAACCTTTCAGTGGGGAGGAACGAAACAACAGATCTTGTTTCCTTGAGGACTGCAGCCTCCCTGCCTGTCCTCTCCACTCCTCTCCCTGCCCATCCGCAGACACCCAGGCCAACCCTGGCACTGAGATGGGGCCGGGCTGGCCCACTGGGCACCTGTCTTGATGCCTGGAGGAGGCCTCGCCTGGTGTCAGAGGGATTCTGCTGGGCCTTCAGGCCTATGTGGTCCCCACGCCCCAGGACAGGGGCGTCTGTGGCAAGGGGTGGTTGGGACTTTGTTGGAAGCCCCATAAGGTCCAGTAATTCCAACTTTCAGGCACAAGTGCCGACCTGACGGACTTTCTCTGGTCCAAGGTGAGTGAGTCTGCTAACCCACTGAACCCCACGTGTTTATGAGCCTGGACCATTCCCCAGCCACGGCACAGCACCACACACCACACCGAAGGTAGGGACAGCAAAAGTGCCCACGGGCTGAGAGACACAGCTCCATCTGAGTCAAATAAGACCTGCACGTATGATAACGGCACAGGAGCACCAGGTTGCCTGGGTTCGAACCCCACCTCGGGCACTTGCTCGCTGTGTTACCTTGGGGAGGTCACTCAACCTCTCTGTCACTCAGTCACCTCTTCCGTAAAATGAGCACAACAGTAATACCCACCCCAGGGGGCTGCTGGGAGGCTAGACTGCTAATTCAGGTGAAGGACTCAGACGAGTGCCAGCTGTTATGGGTGTGGCACTCTGCAGGAGAAGGACGAGAAGGATACACTGTGCACTTCTGGCAAAAATGACTTCCGGAAGCAGACTGGCGGGGGCCAGGGGCCAGGGGCAGGCCAGGTGGGGAGTCACTGCTTCCATGGGGCTTTCTCTCAGGCTGATGAAGCGTTTTGGAACCGCACGGAGTTGGCGGTTACACACCACTCCGAGTGGACTAAACTGTGCTCTCGAAAATGGCTCATTTTGTGTCCTGCGAATTTCACCTGAACAAAAAAAGCAAAAACCGAATAGACTTCTGGGAAGCAGGTTAGGCGAAAAAGAGTAGGTGGCAAAGACCTTTATAAGATACTTGACTTTTTACTTTATCACTTCTGTCCTGCTTGATTTTTTTTTTTTTTTTACAGTGAACATCTTTGTGTACTGCTTCTACAGTTAAATTAAATGTTTTTTTAAAAGGAAGCAGCACGTAAGAGAAAACGCGTTGGGGGGTTGGTGGGTGGCCTTTGATGGCTGTGACTCAGACTTCATTATCTACCTGTTGATCTTCCTCTGTAATGCCTACACGACAGGAGGAAAGTCCTATGAATGGTCCCATTTCAAAGGGAGAAAGGTGCTCAGAATATTGAAGCCACTTGCTCAACTCACAGAGCTTGACTTCCCCAAATCTTTTGACTCCATTACAGGGCTCCTTCATTTCTATGTAAAACGGTTTCTCAGCTCCTTCCTGATACCCTCTAGTCCCCGATGCCTGGCTGGGTTCTGGAACAGTCCATCTTGCCTCTCAGGCACCCAGAGGCCGGGACAGCCCCCCGCCAGCCACACATTCTCGTGCTCTCCAGCGGGGACACCTGCTCTCCCAAATGGAAACCAGCCCTCCCCCCCCGCCCCCCCCCGCCCTGCCCCTCGCTCCTGAGTTCTGGAAAAAACACCTGGTTTGAAAATCGGATAAACCTAAGAAAAGAAAGGAAACAGGCCGCTGTCCAGAGAGCCCGTGGCTCCTGATGGCCGTGCCTGTCCTCCGGCCACCAAGAGCAGAGGCCCCGACTCACCCCGGCCACCTCCTGGTGCAGGATCCTGGCCGCCTCTGCCTGGCCCAGCCCCAGCTGCAGCCACACCGGGCACGTTTTGATGAGCTTCTCCAGGACACTGATGCCTCGGCGAGGAAGGCAGTTCTTCGGGGCGGCTGGTGGACAAGGCGGCCCGCCGTCTTCCTCCTCCTCCTCCTCGCCCTCTCCTTTGCCGACATCTGGAAGAGGACTGAGAAGAGAACCAAATGATCAGCCCATCCAACCCAGAGAGGGGTTATGACGAACGGGCATTCAACTCAACCGTCTTATTTATTTTGCATCTATGAAGCCAGTGGCCCTTTGGGGAATTAAAGAATGAACAAGCCGTGGTCTTCACTGTAAGGCGCTGATAATAAACTGGGTCGGACGCACACAGAAACAACCAGCTGTCGCACAAGACTGGAACAACTATAACGGAAACACAGTGTAGCAGAAGCAGCTAATTCCAACCCAGGCTGGGGTCAGGGAGATGCGGCGGGCATTTGAGAGGAGAGCCCTGATGAGGGTATTTTAAAAACTTTTAAAATGAGGTCTAACATACACACAGCAAAATGCACAAGTCTTCCGTATACAGCTAGACAAATGTTTACATATGTCTACACACGTGTAACCCAGATAAAGCAGAGATCTGTGCCATCCAGTACCGTGGCCACTAGCCACGTGGCGGCATCGAGCTCTTAAAAGTAAGTTGTCTGAATTGAGAGGTGCTGTCAGTGCAAAATACACACAGGATTTCCAAGACTCGGTGTCAACAAAAGGCTGTAGAATAGTTCATTAATAATATTTTACATTGATTATGTGTTGCAATGATATTTTGGATATATTGGGTTAAATAAAACATTATTAAAATTAATTTCATCTATCTCTTTTTTAATGTGACTAGAAAACTTAAAATTGCATATGTGGTTTGCATCATATTTCTATTAGCTGTGCTGATACAGATGTTTCCAGAAGGCTCCCTCGTGCCCCCTCCCAGTCGACACTCTCTGCCCCCCAGGACCAGGATGTGTTAACAGGTCAGGGTAGGGGAAGGACGAGATTCACGAGTCTAAGAAACAGCAAAACGAAAGTAGCGGTCCAGATTAAGAGGCCCGGACCCTCCCCAACAGGCTCACTCCACTCGACCCCCAAAATGCATTGGCAGGAACATTCTGATGCTAGAAAAGGACGAACAGCATCTCAGCACCTCAGTCCTGAGCCAGGTGAGCTCTGTGGTCTGCCTGAGGAGCTAAACCTCTCAGGGCATCTGCAGGGGCGAAACCCCTCATCAGACAGAGAGGGAGATTTATAAAGCCAGGAAGATCGGCTGGTGCCTCCCTTTGCCCTGTGTCCTCTGGGGAGGGGTGGGGGTGGGGGGTCCTAGGACAGCACGACCCAGAGTCCTGATGAGGGAACAGCATTTCCAACAGGGGAGGGCGGGGGCCGGGCGGTTTGCTGGTTCTCCCTTGTGGCGGGAGGCCGGGAAGTGCTGGATTAAACGGGCCCAGCAGCGCTGTGTTGTTTAAGCAGCCGGGTTTCGCAGAGACCAGACTGGGCAGACGTGTGGTGATGAGGGATGCTTCAACATCAGTGGGCTAAAATTCCCTCCTCCGATGCCCCCACTCCCGAGCCCTCACGGGAGGGAACCCTCCCCCTTACGGATGCTGTGTGTGTCGGGGGGCATTTCTGGATGCCCCCTGGGTCCACACTCAAGAGCGAGCCAGGTCACCAGGACAACAGGGGCGTCCCAGGCAGTTGCAGAAATACTAGAGCTGAGGAGGGGGGAGGGCAGCCCCACGGACGTCCGTGGGCTGTGGAACTGAGGCCACGGGGTCTCATTTGGAGCTCAAGGCCAGGCCGGCCTAGCTGAGGCTGGCGTAACTTCACCTCCTCCCAGGTCCGGAGTGTGGTCCCAGCATCTCCTCTGAGAAAGGAGTTAAAACAGTGGAGGCCAGAATTACCCAGAAATAAAGCATTCTGGGGCCTGTCAGCTTCCTCCAATTTCCCTGGAAACACAAAAATATCTTCTGGCACCAAAAGGCTTTATAATCATCCTTAACCTCCTCCACTTGGCCTGGGGCCTCCCCCAGAGGCCAATTAGGGCTCTAATACCAGCTGGAGCGGGAGTGACGGGCTCCCCTTTCTTCTCTGCCACTAACTAGGCTTCAATTTTGGCAAGTCTGTTCCCTCTCAGGGTCTCAGTTGCTCCATCTGTACAATGGGGGGAGGGGGCCTGGAAGAAGTCTCCCTTAGCCAGCGGCCCTGGGTGGGAGCTGGGCTTTGGGACAAGGGTCCCCATTCTCTCCTGTAGAACCAACGCACGGGTCAGACAAAGGCTCCGGGAGAGATGAGGGGCTCTGCCTCGCGCTCACTCGAGCTGTGAATATTTTCTGAGGGTCTGCAAGAGCCAGATGCTGTTCTAGGCACTGGGTTAGAGCAGAGAACAAAACAGTAAAAACGGAAGAGAAGCCCCTCACCTCTATGAGAGGAGACAGGTGAGAGATGAGGAGAACGAGTGACCGGGACTAAGCGAGATGGAGATGAGTGCCAGCAAGGAAAGCAAAGGACGCCCACCCCGTGGGGGACCACTTTTACAGCTGGTGGCCAGGGGAGCCCTCCTTGAAAAGGTGACTCAGTGAACACCTGGATGCAGCTGTCTGGGAAGAGATTCCAGACACACGGGACAGCAAAGGCCTGGAGTTGCCTGGCCGGGCAGAACCTGTGAAGGGGCGGCAATCCAGGCATATGAACACGTTCCCTGGGCTTCTGGTGAGCAACCGGCCACACCAGCCTGCAGGCTTCCTCAGCAAGAAGAAACGGGCCCATGAAGACCCGGGGGCCTGGGTGCCCTCCGGGCCCAGTGAAAGTCTTCGAGGATCCACTGAGCCACACCCGCTCCCCCGCCTCCACCTCCCTGACAGTTGCACCTGTGTCCTGCTTTCAGGGTGACCAAGCAGAAAGCCCGCCCCAGGCTCCGAGCATGTCCCTCTCCTGCTCCAAAACCTTCAATGGCTCCCACTGCCTAAAGAATCCAGTCCAATCTCCTAATATTGAAGGTATTCCTTTTCTGAGCACCCCCTTGTGGAAGACTCCCCTACAAAGGGGTGCACTCCATCTCCCCAGCAACACCTGCGCTCCCTGCCTGGCGCTCCTGCTCAGGCTGCTCTGTCCGCCCGCAGTTCCCTCAGATTCTCTATTACTCCCTCAACATTCTCTCCAACAGGCAGAAGTTTATCGGACCAGACAGAGAAAGCAAGACCCACCAAGGAAAAGATGGAACCACCAGGTGCATCAACCCTTAAACTTCAAACAGCTCGTGAAGAAAATGAATACTCAAATCCCAGGCTGGGAGAAAACATTTGCAAAGCACACGTCTAACAGGGAATAAGAAAATTAATTTTTAAAACAGGCGAAAGATCTGACGATATCTCAGAGAAGAAGAGACGCAAAGGGCCAACAAGCAGGTGAAAAATCGCTTGACATCGTTAGTCATGAGGGAAATGCAAATGAAAACCACAATGAGACGCCACGACACAACCACCAGAAGGGCTAAAATTACAAACACTGACAACATCACGTGCTGGGAGCATGGGAATCAGCCAGGACTCACACGCATTGTGGATGAGAATGTGCACTGGTCCGACCGCTCTGGAAAAAGGCAGTTTTTTATAACCCTAAATGTACACCTGTCCTGGGGCCCAGCCGTTCCACTCGGTAAATACCCCAGAGAAATGAAAGTGTGTGTCCCCAGAAAGGCCTGCACAGGAACGCGCACAGCAGCTCTTTCCTCATACTAGTGCAAAACTGGTCCAGGCGGCCATCAATAGGAGAACGGACAGACAGACATCATGGAATGGCAGTCAGCAATCAAAAGGAATTACACCAGCCACATGGAGGAAACTCAGAAACACGCTGTGTGAAAGTAGCTGGATGCAAAAAATACATACTATGTGAATCCGTTAAATGAAGTTCAAATGGTACACTTAGAGATGTGTATTTACATTAAATCATATGTAAATTTTACGCCAAAACAGTAAAAAAGAACCGTAAGTAAATACCGTACTCTAATTAATGATATGTATGCTAACATATTCAGGGGGCATCTGGAACTTTCTTTGAAATGCATAAAAAGAAATAAGACAGAGTCATGGATAGGCAGAGGGATAGATAGATGCGTAATAAAGCACAAATAAATATAGCAAAATATAGCAGAAAAAAGCACAAAAGAACACATTACGGGTAATGGTGGGTATATGAGTATTTACTACAAAATTCTTTCAACTCTTCTGTATGTTTACTATTTTTTATAGTTAACTGTTGGGGATAAAGTTCTCTCCATCCTTTAAGGCCCAGTTAGAAGCCTGCCTGGGACTAGAAGCCTTAGGTTTGAATCCGGGCTGTGTGATCTCTGGTCAGTTACTTTACCTCTCTGGGCTTGAGTTTAATCACTTGTAAAAAAAATAGTTGTCCTGCGGCCGGCCTGGTGGTGCAGCGGTTAGGTGCGCACATTCCACTTCAGTGGCCCTGGGTTCTCTGGTTTGGATCCGGGTGTGCACATGGCACCGCTTGGCAAGCCATGCTGTGGTAGGCGTCCCACATATAAAGTAGAGGAAGATGGGCATGAATGTTAGCTCAGGGCCAGTCTTCCTCAGCAAAAAGAGGGGAATTGGCAGCAGATGTTAGCTCAGGGCTAATCTTCCTCAAAGAAAAATAATAATAATAGTCCTTACCTAATAGAGTTATTGTGAAAATTTGATGAGACATCTGTCAAGTGCACAGTACACATAATTCAGTAAATATTAGCTACTGCTTTTCTATCTCTTCAGCCATGTGGCTGTCCCCAAGACAACCTCTGATCCCAGGGGTAACCCACAAGCTTGGGAACCACATGGCTCAACATGAACCGAGACATCAATTTTTGGCACAGAAACAAACCACTTGGAGGATCCTTTACACCTCAGGCCAGCTGACGCTGTTGAAAAGACAAGTGAGACCTGGGGTTATCCCAGGAACCTTAGAGACCAGCGCCACAGGGGCTAACCTCGGCTCCTCGGACTAAACCTCTTGAAGGCCAAAGGCTCTTAAGCTACTGCTCTCCAGGAACTGTCCACCTCGTTCCGTGTGCGCCCTTCTCCCTGGGGCGCCCGTGCAGAAGTGACAAGGGCTCGCTCAGGGCCCCTCCGTGGTGACCTGGCAGCCAGAGGATCCGGGGCGGGAGACGCATCTCTGAGCGTCAAAGGCCGCAGCAAGGTCGAGAGGCCAGAGGAGGAGCAGCTGAGGCTGGGGGAGACCCGGGCCTCGCTCCGGATCACAGGAGCAGCAGGAGCGGGGACCCGGGCACCTGCTCTGACCAGGCAGAGAAGGGTAATGGGGCCAGGCAGCCGCCTTCTAACTCCTGAATCCCTGCATACTTTGGGCCTGGGGTCACGTGAGCTCTCTGGGTGCCCACTTGTGACTGCGAATGCCCGTGCTGACGATGGAGCTCGGGGATGGGCCGGCGGGCTCAAGCAGGATGGCAAAGGGGGAAATGCCCAGGCCGGTATCAGGTCTGCTCTGTTGTGACTGTTGCTAAGCAGCCTGGCCACATCGGCTCTACCTGCCAGGGACGGTCACTGAGCCCACATAGCATCAGATGTGTCATCTGCCAGCGGGGCCGGTGACCCCAACACCCACACCTTCCCTCCCAGCAGCCACACTTCAGCTGAGGCCCTGCAAAGGCAGCCACAGGGACCTTCGGTAATTAATGGTGCTGTTCGTGCGAAATAATGAGCCTCAGAAACTCGAGAGCAACTCCGCCAGAGCGAGAAGTCATTCCGTGACTCGCTTTCCCTCTGCTCCTGGGAAAAGAGCAATTAGGTCTAACCACTGGTCCTGACAGCCTGCCGACACCCAGGCGGCCCACCCGGAAGCACGGGGTCGGATGCAGGAAACCCGGCCCTGGGCTGCAGGGACCAGCCTGGACTCCACATCCGGGCACATTCCGGGAATTTTCTCACCAGCTCCCCGAGGGACGAAGTCACCCGGTGCAGGTGACTGCGCTCACTGGCCTGCTGCCTGTGTCCTGTCTCAGGCCTGCTAGACTCGGGAGAAGGGGAAAGCTCGCTCGGGGCGGAGAGGCCCAAGGGGGCTGTGGTGCGGGGTCGGAGCGGGCGTGGGGCAGCTTGGGGTGGGGCCCCCGCTGGAGGCTGCCTATCTCGAAGGGAGGCACAGAAGTTTCCAGCCCACAGGGGCGCTGGCTCTGGGCCACTCAGGAAGTTCCGATGGTGCCTCATTGTGAGGAGGACTGAGGCCCCTTGTACAGACGTGGCCAGAACTCAGGGGGAGCGTGGGATGGAATGGGAGGACTGGGCAAAGGCCATCTCCATCCCACACACAATCCCGGCCTCAGGCAGGCCGGCCTCCCAGCGTCACCGGGACCAGGGTGCCCTGTCAGGATGGAGCGGCCGGGTCCCCGCCCGCAGAGGGCTCTCAGGCCAGCGGGGACCAGGCGTGGCTCCAGGAGAGATGCTCTGGGATGGCCGGATCACCTGTACAAGGTGCGTGAGTACACAGACGACATGGGGCGGGGCGGGGAGGGCCTGGAGATGCCCGTCAGGGGAGCGACTTGCCTGTTTCGTGGATAAAGAGCCCACACCACACGGTGCCCCTGGGTGGGCCTCACACACACTGTGGGGGGGGGGTGCATGGCGTCCCCCAAAAAAACGAGTCATGTCCTAATCCCCACTGCCTGTGAACGTGACCTTGTTTGGAAAAAGGATCTTTGCAGATGTAATTCAGATGGCGACCATCCTAGACTTAGGGTGAGCCCTAACCCTAACGACAGGTGTAAGGAGACGCGGAGAGACGCCAGGGGGCCGTGCGAAGGTGGACGGCGAGACTGGAGTTAGGACGTCCCAAGCCAAGGAACGCCAAGGACTGACGGCCACCGGCCGCTCCGAGGGAGGCACGGAACAGATGCTCCCTCAGGGCCTGCGAATGGAACCGACTCTGCCGACACCTTGATTTGGGACTTCTGGCCTCCAGAACCGCGAGAGAGCCAACCTCTGCTGTTTTAGCTGCACGGTTTGTGCTAACTTCTGCCGCAGCCCTAAGAGATGAACACACCTACCATACACCTAACGGTCTCCTATGAAGATGAGGACACTGAGGCACAGAGAGGTTAAACAGCTCACCCGAAGTCACACAGCCAACGAGTGGCAGAGCCGGAGTTCAAACTCGGGCAATCTGGCTCCAGAGTCTGTGTTTATAACAGTTACACTATTCTAGCTGTTGGAGAAAACTCTAAGTTTCCCTCGTTTGTGTATCCTCACAGTACCTGGCACCGAAACAGGGTTCAATAATGTTTCTTATCCCATTTGGAATATATCCAAACACACGTGGAAACAATTTCCAGAAGGCTATGTAAGACACCATTAAAGACATTTATTTCTGAGACGTACAGGCGGTTTGTTTCAAGTTTTTACACTAATTATGCATTACTTATATGATTAAAAAGCACCTTGAGTAAATATGTGAAAATATACCCGTTTGTCACATAAATGCATGCAGGGTGGACAGCCGTTGGCTTTGGGGTCTCCCAAGCCCGGTTCGTATCCCCGCTCTGCCCTGCCTTGCTGGGGGGGCGTGGAGGCCTCATCTAACCACTCTGACCTCCAGTTTCTTCTTCTGCAACATGGGGAGTATCTATACCAGCTGACGGGGTTTCTCTTAGGAGAAGATGAGACGAGGCAGGCAGGCGCGCGGCGCAGAGAGGGCAAAACCCCCTACTATGTGGGGGTGGCGAGGTACAATGTCTGCAACGTCCTCTCACGAGGTCCAGAAAAAAATGAGAGAGAGACAGAACCAGCAGATGTGATAAGATGTGAAGAACTGGCGAATCTGGGGTACGTACAGGAATTCATTGTACTATCTTCGTAACTTTTCCGGGAGTCTGAAATCATGTCAAAAGGAAAAGTTTTAAAATCAAACAAACCAAAAGCTAATGTTGAGTGCAAAAAGCAAGTGACAGAAGGAAGAAAAACGTTTATATAAAGTGTAACAAACGTGGGGCTGGCCCCGTGGCCTAGTGGTTAAGTCTGTGCGCTCCGCTGCAGGCGGCCCAGTGTTTCGTTGGTTCGGGTCCTGGGCACGGACATGGCACTGCTCATCAAACCACGCTGAGGCAGCGTCCCACATGCTACAACTAGAAGGACCCACAACGAAGAATGTGCAACTATGTACTGGGGGCTCTGGGGAGAAAAAGGAAAAAATAAAATCTTTAAAGTGTAACAAACGTACACAGCAGTTCTGTGTCTTGTTTGTGGACGCACACACACACCAGGTCAGGGGATGGGTACCGCTGAGGGGTAGGAAGAAAATGGGCTCAGGGGGCCGTGTGGAGGAGGCTCCAGCTGGTTCTGTTATGATCTATTTATTTTTAAAAGATTCAAAGCAAATATGGCAAATTGACAGGATTTAACAAAGATGAATTATGGGTACTCAGGGCATAGCTGTGTTTTTCTCTACACTTGAAATATTTAATTAAAAAACAAAATGAGGGGGCCAGCCCGGTGGCCGAGTGGTTAAGTTCACACACTCTGATTTGGCAGCCTGAAGTTCCCCGGTTCGGATCCTGGGTGTGGACCTACGCACAGCTCATCAGGCCGTGCTGAGGCGGCGTCCCACATAGCACAACCAGACTTACAACTAGGACATACAACTATGAACTGGGGCTTTGGGGAGAAAAAAAAAAAAGAGGAAGATTGGTAACAGATGTTAGTTCAGGGCCAATCTTCCTCACCAAAAAAAAAAAGCTTACCAACCCCCCCCCCCCCAAATGCACACACCTTTCCCCCAGGTCCCAGAGCACATCCCAGGCCAAGGAGATACAGAGTAGGGGGTCTCCACACACCTAGCCTGCCCCTTCTGCCAGGGCGATTTCCCCAGGATGACTCCCACACTTTTTTCTTGGCGTTTTAACGTCATTTCTGGAGCCTGAGGGTGATCAAGGTAAGCAGGACGAGTCCAGCCCTGTGAGTCCACCCAGGCAGCTGAAGAATCAGGCCCCAGGGGGCTTTTTGGGAAATCTCCTGGCAGCTGCTACAAGGTCACCAGAGCAGAAGTCAGAGAAGGTCAGTGGGGGCGTTTCCCTCCCTCGTGGCAGCCACAGGGCTTGAGCCAAGGAGCAGAAGCTGATGCCAGAGGGAAAGACACTCCTGCGGAGACCACACTGGCCGGCACAGTGCCACCCAGAGGCAGGCGCTGGGGCTGGGAGAACACCTGCCCCTGAGGCCCAGATGCGACGAACACGGTGAGCCGCTCCCCGCTTGGAGCCTCAGTGTCCTCTCTGTAAGCAGGGACACGAGGCCACCTGCCTCCGAGGTCGTGTGAGGGTCAAACGAGACAGTGTAAGGAAAGCACTCGGCAGCAGCTGTCGCTTCACAAGTGGTACTACTGGATGAGACAGGGCGCTGGGGACAGCTCGGGAGGAAGCCAAGCCTCGTCAGACCCTGCGGAGCCCCAACGAATGCCTGTGGGGAGGACCCGGGAACCCTGGAGGCGGGCAAGCCACCCAAAGACCAGCTGGGGCATTTGGTTTGGATCAGGGGTGAGCTAGTGAAGCCCCTGTCTAAGGCCACAAAAAAGGGCCCGATGTGCCCGTTTCCAGGGTATAAATACTCCCATCATGGCCAGCATCAAGCCATCGACGGTTTAACAACCAGCTTCAAATTCCTGACTGTTTAACAGCAGGCCTTTGCCAGCCTCCAGCTGCGGCACCCCGCTGGAGTTTTAAGACTGTCCTCTACCTCACACGTTCCCCTAGGCACTGGCGTCCTCTCTGTACCATCCCAATAAGGTAGTTGTATCTGTTTGAATACCTTGAATGACGGGGCGCTCACTACCTCACTGGGCAACTCATTCCGAGAAGCAATTCTCAGTTTCTACTGAGATGAAAGCTGTTCCTCTTTAGTTCCTCTCGTTGTTTTTTCTACATTTTCTCTGCTTTAAGGGTTCCCATAGAGCCCCTGAACTATGTGAAGACGGCTGGCACATCGCCTGCCCGACACCCCCAGGGTCGTCTCTTCTCCAGGTTGAACAGCCCGGCTCTGCCCCACGGCTGCCCAGAGGTAACATGTATCAGCTCTTTCCCTGGGGGCTGATGCCGAGCTGGGTGTTTTACATCTAGCGTCTCCATGCATTTGCATGTGGAGCGGTTTTTTAAAAACATTTTAAAGGGTACAATTCACTCGTTTTCGGGTTAATCACAGAATTATGCAACTATCGCCATAATTGATTTTAGGGCTTGTTCACCACCCCAGCAAGGAATCCCGTACTCATTAGCAGTCATTCCCACTCCCTCCCCACACCCCAGCCGGCGGCAACCGCTAATCGACTTTCTGTCTTTGTAGATTTGCCTTCTGGGTATTTCCTAGATGGAATCTTACAACTGTGGTCTTGCAGTTCGGTTCCTTTCACTCGGCGTAACGTTCTCAAGGTTCATCCATGTGGTCACGGCTCACAGGCGTATCTCAGAACGTACTTCATTTCTTTTTATTGCCAAATAACACTCCACTGTCTGTGCACACCATGTTTCACTTATCCACCGGTGGACGGACTTTTCGGTTCTTCCCACTTTGAGGCCATTGTGAATAATCCTGCTCATATTCACAGACACGTTTTTGTGTGGACACTGTTTTCAACTCTCCTGGGTAAATACCTAGGATCGGAATCGCTGCGTCATATGACAACTCTACGTTCAGCATTTTGAGGAACTGCCAGGCTGTCTTCCAATATGGCTGCACCAATTCCCGTTCCCACCGGCAGCGTTTGAGGCTCCCAATTCCTCCACGTCCTCGTCAACACTTGTTATTGCCTCTCTCTACTACTACAGCCGTCCTAGTGGGGATGAAGTGCGATCTCATGTGGTTTTGACTTGCATTTCTCTCATGTATAATTATGTTAAGCATCTTTCAATTATTGGCCATTTCTATATATTTGCAGGAAAAATGTGTATGCAGATCCTTTGCCTGTTTTAGAATCAGGTTGTCTTTCTGTTGTTGAGTTGTAAGTTCTTTACATATTCTAGACACAAGCCCCTTAGAAGATGTACGATTTGCAAAGATTTTCTCCCATTCTGTGGCTTGTCTTTTCATTTTCTTGGTGCAAAGGTCAGGGTGTCCTTTGAAACCACAAGTTTTTAGTTTTGGTGGAGGCCAATTTATCTATTTTTTCTTTTGTTGCTAGTAGTTTCGGTGTCATATCTAAGAAACAATTACCTAATCCAAGGTTGCAAGATTTACCCCCATTTTCCTCTAAGAGTTTTATAGTTTTACCTCTTACACTTAGGTCTTTGTTCCGTTTTAAATTAATTTTTGTGTATGGTGTGAGGTAGGGGTCCAACCTCCTTTTGCACTTGGATATCCTGTTATCCCGGCACCATCTGTTGAAAAGACTATTCTTTCTCCATTGAATTTTCTTGGCAATCTTTTTGAAAATCAGTTGACTGTAAACCATGAAGTGGTTTTGAGGCCCCTCATCACACTGTTTTTATCCTGCTGAGCATCCTTCTGTCTTTGTACCTCTGAAATGCAGAGTCTCAAACAGGGAAATGATTTCCCAGGTGTGCCTTGAGCAGCTCAGACAGGAGCATGACCATCACCTCTCTCAATCTAGATACTCTACTCCTATTAATGTGACCCAAGACAGCATCAGCTTTTCTGCAGCTACATACACACTCTTGGGAAATTTTTTTGGAGTTTTGAGTTGGGATCACATTGCCGAAGTGAAGGGCGATAACAAGAGTTTATGAGATGAGTAGTGACATGACAAATGCTGTATTTACCAGGAGAATGGGTGTGTGATATAAAAGAAATGGCACTGAGCTCACACTCAGGAGACCATGGTCTGGTTCTGTTGTTCACTGTGACCTTGGGCAGCTCACTTCCCCTCTCTAGGTTCACCGGCCTCTTCAGTAAAATGAGAAGGTTGGACTAGATCTGGGAGGGCAAGCAGGCTGGATTTCCAGGTGAACCCCAGTTGACTGGCAGCAGCTGCCTGGACCCTCATGCTGAAGGCTCGGCAGAGAAAGAACGCTGGGATCTGCTGATGATGTCTGCCGCGGGCTCTGCACGGAGAGCTGCAGCAGCTGGTTATGTATTTAGTGAGCATGGTCAGACCAAGGACCAAGGTCCCTTCCAGCACTGTGAATTCCACGATTCTGGACTCAGCTGACCCTTGGCTGGGTGCCACCTGCAGGCTCCTCTTTCAAGCCCGGCTGGCCCTGCCCCAGCAGACAGCCTGGGAGAACGCAGGCAGCCAGGCCGGCTTCTCCGTGGCTCCCTCTGCTACGTGCTTTTTCCTGGACGCGTGGAAGCTGAGCCGCAGCTGCTGCCTGGTTCCACCTCTGGCCCAGCCTGTGGTGGACGCAGGACCAAAATCACAGCTCCAGGCCGACCGTGGAGGTCACAGGGAGATGGAAGAGAAGCAGCTGGCTTCAGAATTAGCATCTCTCACACGGACAACGTGCAAATGCTCGGCAAACACCTCCAGCCCAGGGCCACAGGCTAAACAACTGCGCAGGGCCCTGGTGGGTCCCCACAGTTGCCTGGGGCTCCAAGGACAGTGTCTAGAGAATCCTGTTGTGAGCAAGTTCCACTGGGCTTCTCCTCGCCCAGAAACCCCAGGCCTTCCAGGACAGGTGGGGCGCAGAGGGCAGCTCAGGCCCGACCCCCGGGGGGTGAGCCCCGGGAAGCCGGGGGGCTCAGGGGCCCCTGCCCACAGCCTCTCGGAGGGGAAGTCAGCTTAAGCAGGTCTTCCGGACCCCGGAAGTGCTGAGAACAGGTCAGGCTGTCTCAGTTTGCACGTCACCACCCACATCAAGGGGTCTAGCAGGTCAAAGGCCTTCGAACTTTCCACACCTGTGTGTGCTGCGGGCCTTCTGCAGCCTGCGTGTGTCAGGCACTGCCCAGCGCCTGGTCCTGCCTTCAGGCTGCCTGCTGGGTGCTCTGCTGTCCCCTAGGGGCTCCACCTGCCCAGGCTGAGGCGCACCGGGGCCCTGCCGGGACCCATGGGAGGCACCCGGCTTCAGCGGAGGCCCTTTCTGGTGGCTGCTCCCCCTGTGCTGGGCCTCCTCTAGCCCCCATTTCTCAGACGTTCGATTGCTGGCTCACAGCTCCCCCTGCCTGGCCTCTGGCCCTGGCCCCTCTGTGCTCTCGAGATCCCTGGACACTCACAGCCTCCCGGGAACCCGGGCTAAGTTCCTCCACCCTCCCTCTGTAACCTTCTCTGGCTCACAGGTCCCAACCCCTTTCCCTATCTCAGCCAGCCCCTGGAGCCCAGACTAACCTGACTCAGCCTGCCTCTCCTACGGACCCCTCCTAGGCTAGGACTGTCCACTCCCATCGGGACCCAGCTCATAGATGACAGTACCAATCGGTCTCCAGTGCTGTGTGCAATCACACCTTGAGTGATGGTGACGGCTGTGTGGACCAAGAGATTTAAGCAGGGGCTCGGGAACCAGACAGCCTGGATTAGAATCCCAGCTTCGTGGCCTTGGCGAGTGGCTAAACTTCTCTTTTCCTCAATATCCTTACATTTAAAACGGGGAATAGAAGCATTACTACCTTATGGGATTTCTGTTCAGGAGAGCGCCCGCATATAGCAAACACTCCATGATCGCATTATCACCCATTCACTCATCCACTAAGTATTTACTGGGCATCTACTGTGGACCAGACACCATTCTGGACTTATCATAGTAACACTTACAGAAACAGTCATACACAGTGAAAGCTGATGACCTTTGCCTCCCCTCCCCACCCTAATCCTTAGAAACTTCCCTGAACACGGGGACGGTTACTGGAGAAGACAGGATCTGGGGCCCAATTTCCTGGCTGGGACTGAAGCTGGAGGCCGAAGGGACACAGGAACCCAGGTCACCAAGAGCAATGGGCAGCCCGTGCGCATCTGTGTGTCGAGATGAGCTGAGGCCGTCTCTGCAAGGAGGCAGTGGGGAGGGACCCAGGGTGCCTGGGGGAGGGTGGGGCTGGGAGGCTGGGGACAGGGGCGGGAGGGGGCCACTTCACTGGAGACGCTTTTGTACCTTTTGAATTTGAACCATGTGACTATATCAACTATCCAAAATATCAGTAAAACAACTTGAAAAAGAAGAGTTCTCGTCGAGGGGATTTCAGACGTGGGACTGAGCTGGGCTCTGGACAGGTAGATCCAGAGAACTCTGCCTTCTTGTTTTGGCTAAGACTGCATATTGTAGGTCATTTCCCTTTTAGAATCTATAGCAAAAAGATATTCTAAACAGGCGAATAAAGCTTAATGGACAAAGAGGTTCGCTCCAACGTCACTGACTTACAGTTGACCCAAACTGGAAACAAGCAAAAGGTGAACAATACCACTTGTCACAAGCCAGTTTCCTCTGCTCCCCTAACTCTATGTCCCAACGTCGGTCACATCTACTGCTGTGTGCCCGGGCCCAGCACAGAATAGATGTTCGGTAAAATTTTTTTAATGGTTGAGTGGTTAAGGAAATATTAGTACTAAGAATTGGCAACATTCAACCACTTTTGACCTATAAAGAAAGCAATTTTAGATAGTCAATCTATACAAACATTGGAATAATATTTCTGTAAAGAGTTGCACATGTGCAAAAGGATGCACGGACAAAGATGCCCATTGGATTTCACTGGAGCATTGTCTGTAATGGGGAAAAGACTGAAAATAATCTAGGTGTCCATCATAAAGGAACCAAGTAAATAAATGGACACTATGCAACTATATTCTCTCTTTTTTTTTTTTAAGGAAGATTAGCACCGAGCTAAACATCTGCTGCTAATCCTCCTCTTTGTGCTGAGGAAGACTGGCCCTTAGCTAACATCCGTGCCCATCTTCCTCCACTTTATATGTGGGACGCCTACCACAGCATGGCGTGCCAAGCGGTGCCATGTCCGCACCTGGGATCCTAAATGGTGAACCCTGGGCTGCCGAAGTGGAACATGTGCACTTAACCACTGGGCCACCGGGCAGCCCCCTATGCGACTCTTAAAAAAAGAAAAAGAATGAGGAAGCTCTCTGTGTACCGACGTGGAAAGGTTTCCAGGATATGTGGTTAAGTGACAAAAGCAAAGTAGAGAAGGGTATGTATATGGTGCTCCCTTGTTGGGAAAAAATAATGATTACTTGCATTTGCATAAAGCAACTGGAAGAAGACACAAGAAACTAATAACTAATAACCCGGAGTGGGAACTGACATGAGGGACAAAAGAGGGAAGACTTTTTCACTGTACATCTTATTAAAAAATATATATTTATTTTGAATCCTGTGAATGTATTACCTACTTAAAAATAAATTAATAATGTTTCCAGAGGTTTCTGTGTGCCAGGCGTTGCTCTAACTGCTGTGCACATATTAACTCAGTAAATCCTTTAAAATAACCCTCTAAGGTAATTCTGGTTATTATTCCCATTTTACCGAGGGGGAAACTGAGACTCAAGTTAGCAACTCACTAAGGCTGTGGAGTGACTAAGTGGCAGAGTGGGACTGGAACCCTGGCAGTCTGTGAGTCTGTGGTCCATGGTCCATGTTCTTAACCCCTCTGCCAAAGCCCTCCAGATGTCCGCTTACAGTGTGAGACAAAACGTTAGACAGCAGAGACATACAGTGTAAGAATAGAGAGACGGAAGGTAGATTTTGTCTGTGGAGCGGAAGACAATACCGTCAAGGTATGAATTCTACGCAAACTGATCTAAAGGATCAACACACTCCCACTTAGCATCCCACAGGTGTGCTGTGGAAAGCACATGGAGATGCAAAGGGCCAAGGATAGCCAAGACATACTTGAGGAAGGGGGCAGGACCTGGTCTGCTGGATATCAAGTGATTACAGAGGCACAGTGAGTGATTAAGAGGGTGTGGGGTTGGCGCAGGGACAGCCACGCTGTCTGTGGACTAGAATCGCCCAGAAATAGACCCACACATCCACGGTCACCTGATGTTTGCAGGGTCACAGCAGAACACCAAGGAAAGGACAGTCTTTGCAACAAAATCTGCTGAGACAACTGTGTATCCACATGGGAAAAAAAGAAACTTGACCCCTCTTTCAGGCGTATACAAAAAAAAAATCAGTTCCAGGAAGACTCTGTCCTGACCCAAATGCGGAAAGCAAAACAAGGAAGCTTCTAGAAGAAAATAAAGAATCTATTCATAATCTGATGGAAGACAGACTTCGTAAACAGTACACCCCCCCCAACCTTAACTAAATTGGTAAATGGGACCGCATTAAAAGGGAGACTTTCCGTTCACTGAGGCACCACGAAAAGAGTGGAAGTCATGCAAAGATTCTCCCCAGCGTGAGGAAGGAGGGGAGCTGGAATCAAAACCACGAGAGCCCAGAGAACGGCCGCGAGGAGGAGACCACAGCGCCGGGGGGCTCGAGGATGCGGAACAGCCAGACCCGCCCGCTCTGCCGCTGGGAGCGCCCGAGGGGCCAACCGCGCTTGTTCACCCTGACATTAAACAATTGCTCTCTGCTTCTTTACACTGTTCTCTACATTCTGAGTTTTTACATGGAGCGTTATTACTATGAAAATCAGAAAATAATAAGGTGAACATTTCAGGAGAAACAATGAAAATGGAAGAAGAGATGCCTAGGAGCCAGTCTTCCTAGAAGATGGATTTGCTGGCCTGGGTCTCTCCCTCACGGAAGATTCAGTGGGACGAGCAGGGATTTGAAAAGGTCCCCGCACCCCTGCTGGCTGCACCCTGACAAGCCAAGGGGAAGGGTGCCTTGTCCCTAGGAGACAAAGCTGTTCCAACCCTCCCCTTCCCTGTGGCCTCTTTACCTTCTCTCAGGCTCAGTTTCCCCATCTGGGAAAACACGGCATTTCGCATTCTCATACCCACCGGGCCAAGCAGCTGGCAGACCGGATGGAACTGCATCTGAGGAAGGTGACCCAGACCTTTGTAAGTCATGAAACAGGTCCAAATGAACCAACTGAGCCCCCAAATTACTTTTCAGCTGGTAGGGTTTCCCCAGTTTACGGTCTAGCCCGTGCTGCACGATGACGGCAATGTTCCGTCTCTGCACCACGCACTGTGGCCACCATTGGCCACGTGTGACCACGGAGCACCTGCAATGTGGCCGGTGCACCTGTAACTCCATTTTAACTCATTTAATTTGTAAAATAGCTACATGTAGCTGGTGGCTACCATGTTGGACAACAACGCAGCTCTAGACTTTTCTATCTTTTAAATCTTTTCAGTGTGTGTGAATTCCTGTACCACGTGTGGGATTTGTTTTTAACGACAAAGAAAGAAGAAATGAGATAAAAAGGAAAACTACAGGCGGTTCGAGCATTATTACCATCAGCCGGGACCCTCTTGGGAAACTTCTTCAGGGAAGGCCGTTCCGCTCCTGGTCATCTGTTCCAGTGTTTAGGGCCCCTCGTCTCCGGGGCCGCCCCACAGCCGGCTGCAGGTCAAGACCCCTCCTCAGGGCTGGCTCTTGCACACGGCCCCCCGCCCTGCCCTCCTGGGCTTGTCCCTGCACAGCTCCCAGAGTCCTTGCCCACCTTCCTTCTGCTGCCTTCTCCTCCCCGGGGAGGGACCAGGCCGGGAAAACAGGAGCAAGGAGGCTTGGGACTCAGAGAGCTCTGGGGAGGCACGACCTTTGTCCCTGCCAGCCCCTCTCGCTCCAGGAGCAGCCACAACGCGTGGTGGCCCATTTGCCCCACTGCGACCCTGGCCTCTGGCCCTCCCTGCTGCTTACTCAGCGGTTCTCCCTTCTGGGGCTGAGGCGGGGAAGAGGGAAGGAGACCACAGCGCTCCCCTCCTCCACCTGCCGCTGGGGCTGAGGAGGGGGAGGCGGGCAAGCGTGGGGAGCAGCAGCCTCATGGCAGACAGGACTCCTCCCCAAAGGGGAGACAAGGGGCCTCCTTGCTGTCCCTCAAGGCCCGCCTGCTGGATCTCAGTGGGGATTTCTCTCTTCTCTCTTATCCGGAGCTTAACAGTGGCGCAATAAATGGTCGCTGTGGCCATTATAAATCCTGGACAGCTCCGAGTGGTGCAGAACGTGCTTTGCCTTAGAAAGGGAGCCAGGTCTATTCTAGCGTCTGCTACAGGCTTGCTGTGTGTCCTTGGGCAACCCTCCCTCCCTCTCTGGGCCTCTGTGCTTTCAGCAGTAAAGGAGTGAAAAGTACTCAGGGGTTGCTGGGAGGCTGAAACATGACCACAGGGTGTGAACCCCTCTTTCTCAGATGGAGGTGGGGTCAGCCACAGAGCTGGCCCAGGGCTCAGGGGAATGCAAGGCTGATTCCCGACAGCCTCCCACCCCCCACCCTGCGGCACTGCCAGCGCCTCGAGGACACAGGCTGCTGACACCAGGCCCCGACCTGCACCTTGCAGGAAACTACTGCAGCGTCACCATCGCTCCGCCCCTGGTGACACTGAGTCATGCTGCAGCCCCCCTAACAGTTGTGGTGACCACATTTCCTCCGGTGGGGGAGGAGCGCGCCATGTGCACAAACACCCTGGCCGCCTGGTCCTGAGGCTTCTGGGCAGTTGCCACCTCCCGGGCCCAGGCCCACCTCGCAGAACAACGGACACCCTCCCCACCGCCTGAAGTCCCTCCCTTAGGGCTGTATCCCTTTTAGGATTTGTTCCCTGGTCCCGTCCGTGCCCCCCCCCCCCCTCCGCCCCATTAGACTTCACGGTGGGCCCCGTCCCGCAGGCCTCAGCGTGAGGGAAGTCATGGTGGTGAGTCTCTAAGAGCAGGAGGCTGGAGGAAGCCAAGGACACTGGCTCATTCGCTTTGGGGGCTGTTGGAAGGCACTGGGGTGGGGAGAGAGTAAGGAGCTGTAAGGAGCATCCCAAAGCACGAGAGGCCCACTCCCTCCCACGCGGGTTAAAATGTCTCCCAGCGACTCCAGGGACAAGGACAACCTTCTGCCCCTCTTGGGTTCTTTGCCTGGTCCATCCATATAGGGCTGACTCAGGCAGGGGTCACCCCCAAGGAGGTCACCCCTTCAGAGGGACACAGAGATTCCAGCAGCATCGTCCCCATGACCCAGGCACATCTGGACCAGGGGAGGCAGCAGGGCCCCCGGAGCCCGGGGATGCAACACAGGGATGTGGCGAGTTCAGGGGCTGTGGACAGAGGATCTGGACCAGCACAAGCCTGGCTTCTGGTCCTGGCTCTGCCGCTGATTGCCGAGAGCTTTAATCGGGTCACTTGCTATGCCTGGTTCCTCACCTATAAACGGGGCACTATAACCCCAGCCTCACATGGCTGTGACAATTAACTGAGAAAAAGCTCTTAGCAAAGGGGCCTGAAGTAAACCTTTGAGACATAAGTGCTGTGATTACTGCTGTCCAATCTCTGAGCGCTCAGAATCTCAGCTTTCTATTTGCCTTGATGGATATGTTGCTCCTGACAAAGATTCTTCTGTTAGAATCACGGAACATGAAATATTAGCCATGACCGCTCCCCTTCTTGGAAACCATCCTTTCCAAGCCTTGAAGTTCACTGGAGCGCAGCAAGAACAGAGCCTGGAGCCCAGAGCCCAGAGGGATGGGGCACGTCCCGTGGACTCATGCATTTTAAAGAGAGACCATACGGAGGACAGACGGGCACTTCTTACCCCGGAGGCATAACCTGCTGATGGTTGAAGTGCAGACAGTGCATGGGAGAGATCTGGGGCCAGTTTATCTACACGGCGTGGATACAGCCCATTCTCACCGTGTGCGGCTGTCCAGTCTGTAAACTCTCCCCGAATGCTGAGCTAATGAACACGGACCCACAGCTTCCAGGGGAAACGCAGGGGCTGCTGTGAGCCCCTGGTCACAGCATTGTTTGCCAGCTGATCAATACATAACCTTGTCTTATGTGTGTTTCTGTTTAAAGACACTTTATTTAATACATATTCTTGATTCATTAATATCGAACTCCCGGCCAACAGCGCCGTAGCTCAGGCCTGGACGAAGCCCGTCTAGCACACAGGTTTTCCCCGTAGGGCCCACCCCAGCCTTCTCGCGCTGAGGAGCACTGCACAGCCCTTCAGTACGATGACTGGGGGCATTTTAAACCGTGAAATCATCAACAAAAAGCAAAAAAACGTGGCACTAACTAGACGCTGACAAGGACACTTGGTTGGAGTGTGAGCTGGAACAAGAAGGCAGAGCGTGGCCTCGTGCAGACTCAGGCGGGACGTGCACATCCCAGAGTCAGTCTTCATCGCTCTGCACGTGTCTGCAAAGGACCTCGAGAGCAGCCCGAATACTGATTTGGGGTGACAAACAGATTTTAGCGAGTAGCGAATTTGCGAATATGGAGTCTGTGAAGAATGAAGATCAACTGTGAATGTCCCTTTGTTGGGCTGGCCCTGGTGAACCCTGGCCTCAGAGCTGGCTCTCCACGAGACCCTGGGAGGGGCTGTGGCATTTGAACCATGACCTGCCCCACCTCCTGCCGTGGAGCCCAGGCCAGGCACCAGCTCACACTGAGCAACAGGCAGCCGCTGAGGCTGCTGGGCTGTCCCCTCGGTCAGTTCCTGTCAGTGGCAGAGAACATATTTGGGAGGAAAAAGGGAGGACGATATTAGCAGCAGCTGCCGGGGAGCCTCTGCCAGCCCCAAAGTCTGAGGAGGCCCAAGAGCCACTCACCTGGGCCTGCCCCACCGTGTCATGAGCAGGTCACACAGTTGGCAGTCTTTATGAAGAGCCTACTGTGTGGGCGGTGCCATGCCATCCCCTGCTTCACACAGAGCCTGGCACACAGTGGGGCTCTGTACCTCCACGCTGTGCGAATGGAGAAGCAATGATCAGAGAGGGCAAGGAGCCAGCTCAAGGTCTCACAGCAAGTGAGGGCAGACCTGAGATGGGGCCCAGAGGAGGATGCCGTCCACAGCCCCACAGGGCTGCAAGAGGCACCACAAACTGGCTCGCTGCCGAAGGGAGAGTGGAGCCGACGAGAAGATGTGGAGCTGGGACCCTCCGGAGGCCCATGGACCATGATTCATTTTCCTTGAACACCTACTATGTGTCAGACCCTGTTCAAGCTCCTTACGTGTATTAGCTCCTGTAACACAAGAGCTCTACGAATTAGGAATGCCAGCAACCCATTTTACAGATGAAGAAACTGAGGCAGGCAGTATAACGTGAATCCTGACAGCTTGCTCCAGGGCCCACACCCCTAACCATTATGCTACGCTGTTCCACCTCTGAACACACACAGGTCCAGAGAGCCACGTGGAGCCACAGCAGCCATCCTCCCCTGGGAGGCGGAGGCAGGAAAGGTGGCCTCCTTACCACCACAGTGCAGGCCAACCCACCACCAGGTTCCTTCCACACGACCTCCCAGGTCCACGCCAGTGGGCCCACCTCTCCCCACTCCCGCTGCCGAGACCCCAGTCCAGCCTGCCTTGCTGCCCGCCCAGACCCTGCAGGAGCCTCCTTCCGGCCTCCCCACGTGCTGCCCCCCAACCCCCACCCCAGGCCCCTCTACACACAGCGCCGCAGCCTACCCGTGTGTTCCCCACGCAAAAACCTGGCCCAACACGCCAAGTTTGCCAGGCTTTATTTGTATTCGCCCCAAACTGGAAACAACCCCAAAGGCGCGCAGGTGGTGCAGGATCCGTCCGGGCAAGGAAACAGTGTCAGTGACAAAAAGGAAGGGCCCCCGAGCCGCAGCGCAGGACCCACCTCCACGGCCCTTGGCCACGTGGAAGGGGCCAGACCCCAGGCGGGGCTCAGACGAAGTCCTTGAAAAGGAAAAACTCGGGGGAGAAGAAACGAGTGACGCCAGGGCTGGGGGAAGGGAGGGGACTCTGGAGGCACGATCTGTTCTCCATCCTATTTTGGTGGCCGTTGCACAACTGTCTCCATCGCCAAAACGTGGAGAAACATACACTAAAAAGGGTGAATTTTACTCTATGTCAATTTTAGCTTGTTGTGGGTTGAATTGTGTTCCCCAAAAAGAGATGCTGAAGTCCTAACCCCCCAGACCTCAGAATGCGACCTTATTTGGGAATAGGGTCGTTGCAGACGTGACGAGTTCAGATGAGGTCACGCTGGAGCAGGGTGGGCCCTAATCCAACGACCGACCGGTGTCCTCATGAGAGAGAAGGAACAGAGACGACACACAGGAGAAGACGGCCATGTGACCACGGGGGCAGAGACTGGAGCGAGGCGGCTCCAAGCCTGGGGACCCCAGGGATTGCCAAGGGCCACCAGAGGCCGGAGGAGGCAGGGAAAGATCCCACCCGGAGTCAGGGCGTGCGGCCCCGCACCACCTTCATCTTGGACTGCCGGCTTCCAGGACTGGAGAGAATGGCCATCTGCAGTTTAAGCCCCAGCTTGTGCTACTTTGTCACAGCCGCCCCAGGAAACCCACAGAGCTGAGCTAGGAACGGGGACCAACGGTCTCAATCCCCGTGGCCTTCAGGACACAGCCTGGGGGCCTCTGCTGTCGGGGCTCCTCCTGCATGTCCCCACTCCATCCCCGCGGAGGGCCAACGTCAGGACACAGCCTGCAGCACCCCTAGCATGGCCTCAGTGGTCCACCCCACACCCATATTTACCTGGGAAACGCCCAGACATCGCCGAGCTTGCCCTCCCCCGGGAAGCTCTCCCAGATGCACCCTGGTCTCAGCAGACAGCCCTCGGCCAGCCGGGGACCCCAGCACTGCCTGTTCCCACAAGACCGAGGGTCCCTGGGACAAGGACGGGTCATCACTGGACCGGCACCGTGCAGGCGGGAGAGGGGCTCCAGGACCCTGTGCTGGGTGGGAGTCAAAGGGCTCCATGCCCAGCTCGGCCCTGACCCTGCAGAGGTGGCCAGGGGAGTCTCTGGTTGCTCCAGCCACAGTCTCTGCTCTTAGCGCACCGCCCCCCCCCCCCCCCTCCGGCTCAGACTTTCACAGCCCACAGCCCCCTCCACAAGCTGCAGGCCTCACGCGGCCCCTTCCCGTCCCCTGGAGGCTTCTACCCTGGTCAATCCGGCGTCATCTCTCCACTTGGCATTCACCCACCATACATTCATTTGACAAACGTCTTCCAGCCCGGTGCTAGATACCCCTCCCAGAGCTCACAGCTCCCACCCAGCACGAGTGTTCTCTGAGGGGGGCACCCTGTGCCCAGGACAGTGCTGATCTGGCAATGAGACCCCACGAGGGTCACAGTCTCTGTGCCCAGGAGTTCACAGTCCTAGCGGGGCCACAGACAGAGAAGACGCTGTGACAGGCATGAGGAGCATGGCTCCGAGGGCACCAACAGGTCTTCTGCTGGCCGGGATCCCTGACAGTCTGTGTGCCTTTGTGTAAATAAGAAAAAGGTGCTCCTTGCTTCCCATGGATGCAGGTACTGCCCTACCCCACCCCCACCCACCTGATATCTCACACAGTTTGGCAAGAGAATGAAGTTTCAGCCCCCACTTGTTTCTCTCTCCGCCAGGTGCCTTTGTGCAGTGAACAACCTGCACAACTGTGTGCACCAGCCCAGGGAGGTTGACAGCCTGGAAGGCTTTTTGCAGGAGGTGGAGGTGGGGCCTGTGTGCTTAGTCTCAGAGGCAGGAAAGAGCTGAGCACTTTCCAAAGGCTGGAGGGAGAGGCCGCCAGGGAAGCTGATGTGCCTATGCCCCCATCTCCAGGGCCTCACGCAAAGGAGCAGTGAGGTGCACGAACAGGGCCTTGGAAAGAGCCTGGCTCCAGCTGTGAGACCTCAGGGCAACCACTTCCCCTCTCTGAGTCACAGACTCGTCTGTGAGCAGGGGCTGCATCAGGGGGTCTCCAGAGCAACCCTGAGCCCTGCTGATGCTGGAGCCAGGGGTGGGGGCGGCTTCGGCCTGTGGCAGGAAGACCCCTGGCTGTCTTTCTAGGCACTTCAAGGGGCACTTGCCCAGCCTTTCAAGATGGCCCACCTCGCTCCATCCCAGGCCAGACACGGGGCCTCTCAGACGGAGTCCCGAGGGCCCCGATCCCAGGCGGAGACCCTGGGCTGTGGGAGGGCAGCTCAGAGCAGGCTGGGACAGGCTTCAGAGGAGCCTGCGCCATCCTGGGAAAGGGGAAGTCCAGCCGCGGCCATTTCAGGACAAACCTTCCAAAGGCCAGGCAGAGAGGGGAGGGGACTGCTCAAGACGCCCCGTGGCCAGTGGTCAGCACAAACCCAGCCTGGCCCCCGGCAAGCACTCGGCAGAGAGATGAATGAATGCACGGTGGCAGCCAACCAGGACACGGGCACTGTTGAGACTGGGCCCTGGCCTTGCCAGTGCTGTCATGGTGGGGACCCAACCTCAGGGGCTACACAGGGAGGGTCAACCCAGGAGAGCTCTCCACCAAAGCACAGGTGGGGAGACTGAGGCTGAGGGAAGAGACAGGGCTGCCTGTCAAAGCACAGAATTTGGGAGTTGGAACTCAAACCAGAATAACTAGTCTGAAGCTTCTGCTGAAATCTAAAACTCACAAACACCCAATATGAAAAAAATGTTTGCAATCTAGTCCTTGAAATAAGAACCTTGGTCAGCACAAAACCACATCTCCTCGCTCCTCCTCTGCCTCCTTCTCATCTCCAAGAGGACATCAAGACTTGGTGTGGCCCTGCAAAGCAGCTTTAGTCTTTCTGGCATATAATCTGGTGCTATGTGACAAGACATAAAACTCTTTTGTGTTAATTAGGATTAAGTTTGTCTGTAAGTAACAGAAAATCTAAAATAACAGTGATTTAAATAAGGTAGATATGTATTTCTCTCTCATATAAAAGTCTGGGTGAGTAATCCAGGGCTGGAATGATTCAGCAACATGTCTGGGACCCTTACTATATTATTGCTCCACCTTGCATAGCTTCCATTCTCAAGTTCACCTCAGAGTCCAAAATGGCTGCTTCAATTCCAGCCATCACATCTGCGCTCCAGCCAACAGGAAACAGGAAAGGAGAGAAAGGCATGCCCCTTCTCTTTAAGGACCTCTCCAAGCAAATTGCATTCTCCACTTATATTTCACCATCCTGAACTTCATCACAAGGCCACAGCTATTGCAAGGAAATTGGGAAATGTTCAACTAAAATTTATGCCCAACTAAAATTCAGGGGCCAACCAACAGGCTCTGCTTCACCCTTGAACTCAAATACTCCAGGATGGCGGTAGAGCACAAGGAAATGGTCCCTAAACCCTAGACCCACATAAGTTTTCAGGAGCTTCATTTAAAACAGAGGAGACTCAAGATGAGGCTGACACACGTCTATGCCAACTGCAACCATTAGAACGATCATAACATGACGAGGCGACCAAAGACGGTAGCAGGTGACCTACGTCCACAGCATGGCGTGTAGAAATGCGTACAGGAAATAACACTCGATGAAAAAAGAGGAACACAGACTAACATACACACTCAGATCAAAACCGTGCACACGAAGATGGAAATTAAGTAAATATGCGTTGGGACCGGGTGCAGCCTCCAAGAGTTGAAGTGCTCCACGCTTTAAATTTCACTATTTTTTTGTGTCTGTATGCGAACTTTTTTAGGTATATAATAAATTTTTTCTTGAAAATCAACAGCACATACACACACAGCACACACACTCCCATATACATTCAGGTAACAGCTCCCTATGGTCTCACGACCCAAACAGCTCAGAAGATACTCTTCCTGCAAGCACGACCGCAGCCCCGCGAGGCAGGGGTCGTCACTGCCCTTGGCAGAGAAGGACGAGTGTCCTGGCAGCACAGGCACAGTGGCTCACCCAGGCTGCCCAGCCACTAAAGCAGCCCTGCAGGCTTCACCACCACGGTAAAATCCCACTCTTCCAGCCGTAGCAGAGCGGGCCCCACCTCCCTTTCCAGCCCATCGCACACAGAGCCCTTCCTCCCCGTCCCTGCCCCAGGCTCTTCAGGGCTCCCACACAGCTCTTCTCCCTCCGGGATCCCCTTCTCTGCATACGCCTGAGTTCAGCTGTTACAATTCTACTCATCCTTCAAGACTCCATCCAGACGCCACCTCTGCCAGGGAGTCCTTTCGGCTCACCACAGCCTAGTGTAATACCGTCCCGGCACCTTTTTATATAGCGCCCTGTACTGCAATTATGTGCATATTTCTCTTATTTTCCCTAGTAGATAAACTGAAAACTGCTGGATGTTCAATGAATGTCTGGTAAACGGATGGATGGATGGGTGGATGGATAGATGGATAGGTGGATGGGTGGATGGGTGGGTGGATGGAGAGAGGGAGGGATGGATAGATGGATAAGTGGATGGATGGATGGATGGATGGATAGATGGATGGATGGATGGATGGATGGATGGATAGATGGATAGGCGGATGGGTGGATGGATAGATGGATGGGTGGGTGGATGGATGGGTGGATGGAGAGAGAGATGGGTGGATGGAGAGAGGGATGGGTGGATGGAGGGAGGGACAGATGGATGGATGGATGGATGGATGGATGGATGGATGGGTGGATGGAGGGAGGGACAGATGGATAGGTGTATGGATGGATGGATGGGTGGGTGGATGGAGGGAGGAATAGGTGGATGGATGGATGGATGGATGAGCAAGACATTTATTGAGAAAAGAATCCTTGAACACATTTTAGATGGATGCTCTGTCAAAAATGTCAAGAACAGAAAGAAGCAAGCACAGGAAATGCTGTCACCAAGTGCCATCAGCAGAGAGCTAAGTCCTTG
Source organism: Equus quagga (assembly GCF_021613505.1). Classification (NCBI taxonomy): domain Eukaryota; kingdom Metazoa; phylum Chordata; class Mammalia; order Perissodactyla; family Equidae; genus Equus; species Equus quagga. The sequence continues at coordinate 34,026,533 of NC_060286.1, read as the reverse complement.
CTTTGAAATGCAATGTCCCTAGAGAAGTTTACAGTACCAGTCCCTGGCGCTGGTGAGATTAAGGGAGCTGGGGACAGGGAGGCTAGGGAGACAGGTCCTGGTGAATTCCTTCCTGACAGCTTGCTCCTTTAGCCAGAGATCGCCAGACTGCGAATTTCAGGGGCAAAGCCCTTTATTTCCTTGGCCCCTTGGAGGTGGGTGAAGAAGCACACTTATGGTCCCTGGGAGACCTGTGCCGGAGGGGAAGCCTGCCCTGCTACTGAGTGGTCCCCTCTCCATCCCTCTCTCTCCTCTTTCTGTCTTCAGAACACAGGCTCCTCTGTCAGCGCTGACAGCTCGTATTGAGCGTCAGTCAAGGAGCCAGGGTGGCGGGTGGCATGGGAAGTCCCATCTCTTGACTAGGGAATAAAAAGTTCTCGGCTTTGATAAGATCCCAGAGTCGGTGATGAAATGGGGCCCCTTCATGGGGGGCAGAGTCCTGCAGGAGAGCCCGCGAGAGCTGCTCCTCACCGACAGGCTCAGGGGTCCCCGCCCTGGCCTCCCTCTCCTGGAATCCTTACCCACCCTGGGCTCCAGGCTCGTGGGTGGAGCCAGGTTCTGGGGGAACTCACTCCGTCAGCTCCCAGGAGGGAGCGTGGGGGGGCCCTGCCCCTGGGCTGGCGCTGTTACCCCATAGGATGTGGCCTGAGCGTGCGCCACGGCTGCTGCTCTTGCACACACGTGCAACAGGCCTTGACCACAACTGCTTGCCAGGCTGTTGCTTCTAAATGAGAACTGACATTTCGTAGCAGGCTGGTTCGTTCTTGCAAACCTGTGCACCCCCAGAATTATGGGCAAGATGGGGTTCTGCTGCCCCTTTCGAAGCTCCTGACACCAGAGGTGTTTCAGCCACTGGGGCAGCCTCCTCCGGGCCAGCCTCCTCTGGGACCCCACCCCGTGGAGGGAGCCGCACAGGGCCCTCACTGGCAGGTGGAAAGGGCCAGAGGTGGTGGCCATGATGGCAGCTGCCAGATTCTTCTATCAAAGGCCCGAGGCTGACAGCCACAGGGGCATGGAGTCAGTAAGGGCCTCCCCACCACCCTGTGGACACCCAGGCCGAGGGAAGGGACGGGTTTCAGTAGACAATACTGCGTGTGTGTGTGTGTGTTGGGGGGGTGATGGAGAAGGCACAGTGCGTCATCCACTGCCTGCACCTGCACAGGGACGGCCCACCTCAGGGCAGCACTGGGCATGCTGTAGGGAGGCCCCAGCCTGCCTGCAGGAACTCCTCCCCTCAGCTTGGGTGTGCCCCTGACCACTCCCTTGCTGGGCCTTCCCTCACACCTCGTCCCTCTTAAACCCCGACAGGGCAGCCTGCCCAGCCGGGACCCCAGCGGCACGAGGCTGCCCGCCGTCTCCGGTGATCCCCACAGCTCCCACCCAATGGCCGGGAGCCACACCCAGAGAGGCCGCTTCAACGTAACCGTCCCACCTCGCCGGCCCGGCAGCAGGTTCCACCAGGAAGCCAGGGGCCCTTCCCCAAGGCGGGCTCCCAAAATCGGCGCATTTTTTTTTTAAACCAGATTTTCAAAAACAAACCCACAGCAGTGAAAAAACATTTGCTTCCAGGCAGTCGGTCAGGGTGATGACCCAGAAGTCTCTTTCCCGGGTCTGTTTCTTACGACAGGGGATGTGCCTGTTCTAAACTGTTCCACAGGCTGCCCTTCCAGCCACCGGGAGGAAGAAAGGCCTCATCTCTGACTCAACCTTCGATGCCCTGAGCTCCATGTTGCTCTAGGACACCAGCTTCTGGGACCCGATGGCCAGTAATTCGGGGAGTCTGAATGTCAGACCGAGCAGGGACCTCAGAGATCACTAAGTTCATTTCTCAGATGGGGAAACTGAGGCCCAGGGAGACTAAGGGGCTTGCTTCCTCGAGCACAGTCCCAAATCACCAAGGCCCGGGACCTTAGAGAGAGCCTCAAGCCCAACTATGTCCCACCGCATGCAGGACCCCAAGCGTCTTCTGATCAGCAAAGGACGACGCAATTAGGTCGACTCCGACTGCCAGGCGTGGAGGGACGGGAGTGGGGCGAGGGGGGCACGAGCCGGTACATCCCTGGGGACCCGCTGAACCAGCCAGGGTCCCCCGGAACCTCTACACCTGGCTCACTCCATCTTTTTGGCTGAGGACGCAGAGTGTGTTTGAGATCCGGAGCTGGCTTTGCCTTCTCCCCGCCTCTCTCGCAGCGAAGCGAGGGGCGCACAGCTGGGGAGGATCAAATGAAGAGAAGGGGCTGTGCAGGGTCCCTACGCAATTCCCTCGGTGGCCCAGCCACCCTCCTCGCTCCAGACTGGGGGAGGGGTGTGGTGGCCGCAGGGGGTCATCACCTGCTGCAGAAGGGGAGTTGGGGTCTTCACCTCCCAGTCTTGGGTGACCCTCTGCGCCCCACCCACCCCCCCGAAGTCTGGTCTGCCTTGCAAATAGTTCTAGAAGTTCAGGACACAAAACAGAATGCTGTGGGGCGGTTTTTAGAATCCCGCTCAGTATATCATCATCCTCAGCATTTAGTGAACGCCAATATGTGCAGGACAGAAAGATATGGAAAGAAAAGATCTGGTCCCTTTTATTTGGAAGTTTAGAATCTAAGTAGGAAGACACGATATTAAATGGGGTTTGGCTTCTCTAAAATTGCTAGGCAAACAAGTAGTCATGCAAAAAGTTTTCTGAGTATTCCAAAAGGAGAACTCTCTGTGAGCTAATGTGGATGGAAGGCTTCCTGGAGGAGGTGGTGGCATCCCAGCCAGAAGGATCTTCGTGGGTAATGGTGGGGAGGCTAAGGGCGGTTGTGCATGGAGGGGAGGTGAGAAAAGGTGAAGCTGCGCGTGGGCTTCATGCAGGACTGGAATAGGGGGTGCAGACAGGGAGCCCTCGAGGGTCTTTCAAATAAGAGATCGTGGTACCTAAGGGTGATTAGGGGGCTGTGGGGTCATGCTGCTTTCCCCACCCGGCCTGAGGGACCTGAACGGTGGCTGGAGCAGCTGTCTTCTGTCTCTATCAGCAAAAACCACACCACCAGAATGGGGCGGGGGTGACGGAGGGGAGAGCAACAGTTTAGAAAGTCACTGAAGCTGTGCTTTCATCTTTAGCTCCAATCTTAAAGAAAACACCCATGTTTTAGACACCCCTGGGGTGTAGGAAAAACGGCAGGTTCAGGGTAAGAGTTATAGGAACCGAAAATTCTGGAGTTGACCCTCAGAGCAGCACGAGCCGTCTCGAAGCCGACTTGCCAAGAAGGAGATGACTCCTAGCCCCTCACGCCTTTCTGAAGGCGACTCTCTAACGGGAGCAGACAGCTGGGGACACACAGGAAGTCTGGGTCTTTTCTGGGTCACTTCCCCACGTTGGTGCTCTTTCTGGGCACACGGGTGCCCCAAACCCCTAGGGTACCTCGGACCCTGAGGAGGGACTCCACTGTGGGCAGTCCACTTCACTCTCCTCCCCTTTGCCGTCAGTACCCCCCGCCCCACCAGAACTTGCTGTCCCCAGTCCCTCGACCCAGTGATCTGATAATGGAGGGGGAGACCCCCTCTGGAGTCCCAGCAGTTTCCCCCTCCAGGCCCTTGCTCAGGCCCCTCTCCCTCCGAACCTGCCCTCCCCTCTTCATTGCTGCCTACCCCGGCTCTGCCCATCTGTCCCAACCTGGATGACACCACTCCTGGGAGGATCTCGTTGTGACAGCTGGAGTCTGTGAGGGGCTCGGAAGGATGTAGTCTGTGGTTGTGTCACGGTCCCTTCCTTCCCTCTGCTCGGCCGGTGGCTGGGAGGTGCCCAGGCCAGCTCGGACTCCTGTCTGGGCAGGGGAGCTCCAGGGTGGCCTGAGAGGGCAGTGAGGGGCCCAGTGGTCCCCCCACACCTATTCCTGCTTGGTTTCCATTTTTGATGTCCCGATCGCCTGGATTAAAATGCAGGTGTCCTCGTGGCATTTTAGGCTGTTAACCCTTGCTGCCTCTCTAAAGATCACTCAACAGGACGCAGGCCCAGGACAGAGCCTATCAAGCGGCAGGAGAGATGGGAGGAGGGCCTCAGGAGGGCTGAGACCCCCATTCCAAGCAGACCCAGCCCTGCACTCCCACCTGCTCCCCAGGGGGGCACTGGGGCTTCTCAGGGCCCAGAAGTGTGGGTGAGCTGGTGGGGTAACCCTTTGCTAGAGTCTCCTTTAGGGTCTAGACGCGAGGGGGTCTCCCAGCCGAGTGCCAGCCAGGCTCACCTGGGAGCATGAGCCCCTCCTGAAAGCAAGGAAGCCCTGGTGGGCGGGCAGAGCTGGGACCCGGCATCCATCACCGGCCCCTCTCCAGGTGGGCCCCGCCCTGGAAGAGGCCTCCTCTGAGAGCCTGGAGTGGCTGAGAGCTCCTCTCCGGGGGTTCAGCAGGACCCCCACATCATGTCAAGCATGAGGCAGAAGGCCAGGCCTCTCAACCCTGGGCCTTGCCCAGGCAGTCCCTGGCTGCCCGCAGGCTCAGAAGACCCCAGTTCGAGGCCCCGCTCCGCTCCGGCTCCAGGACCTCGAGTAAGGCACTTCCTCTTTCTGGGTCTCCGTTTCCTTGTTGTTAAGTTAGGGGATTGGATTAGGTTTGCAATTTTTCCAAGAGTGAAATCCTTTTTTAAAGAAAATCTTAAGCAGACCCTCAACTTATCAAACATGTGGACGTGTGGGCTCTGAGCAGCCCTCCCACTGATCCCTCCACACAGCTGGCCCCCTGGCCCCCCAGCAGTCACAGCTCCACCAGCGTCAGCCGCTCTCCCTCCCGCCTCACCTCCAACGCCTCAGTGCCTCCGGTCTCCACTGCCCGCTCCAGCCCGGCCACCAGCCTCTCCTTTGGCCACCGCAGGGGCCTCCCTGCAGAGTTCCCTGTTTCTGGTCTCCTGACGGTCTGTCCTTAACGCAGCCCCAATCCAAATCAGGTCACCCCTGTGCGACCCCCAAACAGGGCCCCAGGCTCACTTGGAGCACCTGCCAAGCCTTTAGCCCACGCGATGGCCGCCTTCTGTCCTGTCTCCCACACTCCACTCCAGCCCCCCAGGCCTCACGGTTCCCAACACGCCACCCACATCCCCCCCAGGGACTTGCCTCCCCTTCCCCATCTCCTTGGAGCAGCCTTCCCTGACCACCTGCTCCGGAACCTTCCCTCCGGGTTCCCCACAGCCCTGACCCTGACTTTCCACCTCTTCTCCTGGGAATGTCAGCTGCAAGCGGACAGGGACTGGGTGGAACGCCTCACCCAACACAGACACTGTTTGTCAAACGGGCCTGGAGTGAGTGGCGGAGCCCTGAACAGAGGGAGAAAAAGTGTCTGCCCCCAGGGTCATGGGCAGCCTGTCTGCGTTTTCCCCAGCCCCTGTTTTCAATAAGGAGACAGAGCTTGCTTGCCAAGATCCTCATGCTCTATTCCAGGGGGCTGACACCCGAGTGACACCTCCTAGCCCCTGGGGGGTGAGGGTGGGAGAGGTCCCCTAGCTGTCCGGGCGTCTGTCTCCTGCAGTGAGCAGGAGGGGCCTGAGGAAGCAGGTGGAAAGATGAGCTCAGCAGAGGCCTGGGGACCCAGCCCTGGGTGGTCAGCGGGGTCTGGGGGTGGTGTGGGGGTGAGGCGTCAGAGATGACCACTCCTCCTCATCTTTGGGCACTGTCACACAGGTGGATGTGCAGCCCAGGGAACAAGGGGTGCAGGGGGTGCCCCTGAGAACTCCCTTCTTGTACTTGAGAGTCAAGAAGGACTGGGCTCCAGAGGGGGGAGCGATCTCAAACGGCAGAAGTTGGAGGGGGACAGACTGCAACCCGAGTTCAAGAATTCCTTTCTTAGGGATCTGCCTGTCAGAAGGGCTGCCCCTGTGGTGGTGAGCTCTCCATCGCTGGAGGTATGCAAGGAATGCTTCAGGAATGTTGTCAAAGGGATTCCTGTACCTGGGGCAAGGTAAAATGAGATACTGTCTAGGAACCCTTCCAACCCAAAAGGTCCTCCTAAATAAAGGGATGTTTTTAGCAACAAATCAATATTTACCCAACACTTAGGATGTCCCAGGTACTGTTCTAAGCAGGTCTGGGCTGGCGCGTTAACCCCTAAATACTAACTCATCCGATCCTCACAGCCACCCCTTGAAGCAGGTGTTCCTTTTACCCCCAATTTACAGATGAGGCACGGGCCAGCCTCTTGTCCTGGGTTAACAGCTGGCAGGCAGGGGGTTACACTCAACAAACAACAATAGTGATAATAATAACTAGGAAGAGTTTACCCCTTGGGCCAGTGTGCAAAACTTTTTATGCATTATCTCATTTAATCCTCCAAACAACTCTAAGGGGTAGCTACTATTATTTATCTTCATTTTATAGATAAGTAAACTGAGGCACAGAGAGGTTAAGTCACTGGCCCGGTGATGAACAAAGAAAGGCAAGAGGATGTGGCTAAGGCCAGGTCATCTCTAGTGAAAAATGGGAAGTTGGCCAGGTCAGGACCCTGGCCCCTCACCCCCACCCCTCCCTGGTAAATTCCCCCTAGCTCTACCCTGCAATATTGGGTGTGGTGGAGACGTGCCCCTGGGGAGGCCCCTTCCCCACAGAATTTCCAGTTCCTCCCACCGGACGGCAGTTGTCTTTCCAAAGGTCCCTTCCACGGGAAAGCTTCCAGGCAGAATTTCCGGGTGGGGGAGGCGGTGGGGGAGGGGGAGGAGGGAAGCATTCAGAGGAGCTGAAGGGCCCCTCCAGGCCACCTCTCCCTGCAGAGTGGGAGCCAGTCCCCTCCAGCTGCTTGCTCCCCAATCCCGGGCTGTGCAAGATCAACCCAACCCTCTTGTTTTACAGAGCGGAGAAGCGAGGCCTGGGAGCTGAGGTCACGGAGCTAGGCCAGACAGCAGCCGGGTGTCCAGCACAGAAGTAGGCCCGGGACTTTCAAACCCAAAAGTCAGCAATGGCTCCCCCGGGGGCGCCCATCAACCCTGGCACCCAGAAAGGTTCTACGACGCTTTCCCAGGAATCCGCCTCCGAACGGGAGCCTCCTCAACACCCTGAAGCTTCTCGGGACTCCCGCTGGGCTGGGCGGGGATGGGGGGTGGGGGGACCTTCTCCGCGGTGCAGCGCAGCCCAGAGCAACGTCCAGAAGCCCGAGGTTGCCAGGCGGGGGTGGGGGACATGACACTAGACACGAGACCGCTCTCGAAAGCCAGTTCCCAAACCAATTAGGTTCCACGCACTCCAAGCTGTGCCTTCTCCCAGGGGATCCCGCAAGCCACGCGCAGCCCGTGCGCCCTGGACCCTCCCCAAGCACCAGGCTTGGCAAAGGGCGGTCCGAAGGTCACCGTCTCCGGACCCGCCAGAGGGGCGGGGGAGGGGAGCCCGGTGGGTCCTCGGTCTAGGCGGGCTGGGCAGCCGTTGGGTCGCGGGTGGCTGAAGTTACTGGGATCCGTGTCCCCCACCCACGCCGGGCCGGGCGCCAGCGCCGGAGGACGCGCGCGGGGACGCAGGCGAAGCGGGGATGCGGGCAGCTGGCGGGGCCCGGAGCGCGCGCGATGGCATCTAAAGTTCAGGGGGACAGGAGCCCCTGGAGGGGGTCGCGTCCACACAGCCCCTCCGCCCCGGCTCTGACAGGCAGAGACGCCCTTCTTGCACCCGCCCGCCCGCCCGCCCGCTGTGCCGGCGGTTTTGCAGGGAGAGACGTCTGGGCTTAAAAGTTTAACTAAGTCGCCGGGTCCTGCAGAGTCACCAGGGCCGCCCCCTTCCGCGCAGAACCGGGCTCAGGCCTTGGCCGTAGCCGGGGGTTCGGTCTCGCGGCCGGGGCTCCTCCGGGAGCTGCGAGCCCTCTCGGGCGCGGGGAGGCGGAGTGGGGCCCGGGGCACCGAGGGAGGAGGGCGCGCCCGCCCGGACTTACCCCGCGGGGTCCCCGCGCGCGGGCGCCCCGGTCCGTCGGATCATGCCTCCAGCAGCTCGGGAACGGCGATCGGAGGGGCTCAGGCGCCGGGCGGCGCGGGCCGCGGTGGCCTGGGCGCCCGCATGGCCCTGGCGCTGGCCCTCAGGAAGGGCCCGGGCGGGCGCCGCCGCCAGCCCCGCGCCGGGTGGGGAGCCGCTGCGCTCCGAGCGCCCGCTCCCTTCCACTTCCTGTATCGGGGCGCGCGGGCTTTCAGGAAGAGGCTGGCCTTGGTGGTCAAGGGGGTTTTGTCGAAAGCCTGGCGGCGGCGGATCGTAGCCCGGAGCCCCCTGGGGCACACGGAAGCCGGCGGCCGCGCCCCCGGGGCCGGGCCTGGCGGCGGGCGGCGTCCGGCCGAGGCGCCGCTGCCGGCGCCCCACGGCGGGCTGCTGCCTCTGCGGGCTGGGGCGGCGGCGGGGGCGGCCCCGGAGACCCGCAGGGACGCCTGGAGGAACGTCTCCAACTCTGCCAAGAGTCGCGTGGGAAGGAGGGCGCTCCCCGCTGCTCCCGCCCCGGCCGCGGACCGGCAGGTGGGGAGACCTGAGCTCTGCGCCCGGCACGGCCTCCCGCCTGGAGGAACCTCAAAATTGCCCAAGGGCAGCCCCAGACCAGAGGCAGGGCGCCTCCTCCACGTCCCTGACAGGTGGCCACGCTGCCTCCTCTTGGATGCCTCCACTGACGATGAGCTCACGACCGCACAGGCAGACTGTCCATCCCCCAAGCCAGGCATCTTAATTCACCTATCCTGGGTACACACCTAGATGAGAGAAGAGGGAAAAAGCCAGTCAGCTCACACAAATACAACATCCACACCAGGAGGCCTCTCTTCTAAGTGCCTGGGCACTCCAAAATGCCTCCTGAGCCGGTGTTGCCCTCAGGGCATTTCACAGTGACTGGGCAGGACTGGACTCCACGGGGTCACCTCAATCTAATGCAGGGTTTCTTGGCCTTGGCACTATCGACATTCGGGGGCAGGTAATGCTTTGCTGTGGGGGGCTGTCCCGCATATTGTAGGATGGTTAGTAGCACCCTGGGCCTCACCCACTAGACACCAGGAGCATCACCCTCTCCTGTAACAACACAAATGTCTCCTGCCTTTGCCAAATGTCCCTAGTTGAGACCCGCTGGTCTAAGACTGCATTTTGTAGATAAGGAAACTGAGACTGAAAGGGAGGAGGTGACGCCCGAGGCCGCACGGCAAGTGGAGGTGCAGACGGGGCTGAGGCTGGGGCTCTGGTAAGAGCATCACAAGGCCTCTTTGCCCTCCACACCTCTGCCCTTCGGCTCCCCCCTCACAGCCTCCTCCCTTCTTCCCTGGCATTCACGCCAGATCAGCCTGGCAGACAGAGAGGAAAGAGCCCACATCCATAAACACGTGGAAAGTGCAGCCTCCTGGTGGGGAAGTAACTGGTGCAGCTGCTGTGGGAAAGAGCCTGGCAGTTCCTCCAAAGGTGAACCAGCACTGCCCTGTGACCCAGCAGTTCCACCCCTAGGTGTGGACCCAAGAGATGTGAACACGTGTTCACACAAAAACTCGTACTCGAATGATCACAGCAGCATTATTCATAATGGCCAGAAAGTGGAAACAAGCCAAATGTCCATCAACTGATGAATGGGTAAACAAAATGTGGTATGTCCATACGATGGAATATTATTAGGCCATAAAAAGGAATGAAGTACTGAGTCATGCTACAACATGGACGAACCCGGAAAACATTATGCTAATGAAAGAAGCCAGTCACAAAAGGACCACATACTGTAGGATTCCATTTCTATGAACTGTCCAGAAGAGGGAAATCCGTAGAGACAGAAAGTAAATTGGTGGTTGCTCAAGGCTGGGGGGAGAGAGGAGAATGGGGAATGACTGCTAGTGGCTACAGGGGATTTCTAGGGGGAGGCAAACAAAATGCTCCAACGTTGTGGTTATGGTTGCACAACTTTGTGGCTATGCTAAAAGCCATTGAGTTATAGACTTTAAGTTGGGTGAACTGTATGGTATGTGAATTATATCTCAATTCAACCATTTTATTTTTAAAATATAGCCTCCAGGAGGCCACCCGGACTGCTCCAGCCACATCACTTCCTCCTCTGCCCAGATCCCTCCAGGCGCCCTCACTAGGTCATAACCATGCCCACTGACCCTTCCTCTCCCCCAGAGCAGGGGTCGTCTTCTCCACATCTCCCTGGATGGGGCTGGAGCTCCCTGTCTGCAAACATCGGCTTTGAGGACAGACTTGTGTTCACGTGCAACCCCAAGGCCTCCAGGTGGGAATCTCAGGCCCGGTCCCTTCCTGGTGCCCCAGCTGGCTCATCTGTGAAAGTGGTGAGGACTGACGGAGAGGCAGCAGGCACTGGCTCCAGGGTACCATTATTAGTCCTTTGCTGTTGCTACAACAAGCCCGTAGGCCACTCCCAGGCCTCCCTGGGCCCCAGGGACGAGGTCTATCTGACTATCACACCTCGAACAGTCCTTCAGACCCTCCTGAGCTGATCTCAACTGTGAGTAACCCCACTCTTCCATGTCCCCCGCCTTCAAATAAAGCTTCAGCTCCCTGGGCCACTGCTGAGAAACTCAGGACAAGGCCGTCAAAGCCGGAGCTCTCACGATGTCCCCATAGAGGCCTGCATAAGGCGTGCTGCTCACCTGCTCTGTGAAGATGGAATTCCTCCTGCGGGCACCAGATGAGGCCCCACCCTGACCGCGTTGCTAGTCGCTGACCGAAGAGATTGCCAACATTCCAGAAATCTGAGCAGCCTCTCTTCGCTGTGGCCTCTGCCAAGCTTGCCCTCAGCTCCCTTTCTAGGTCCCCTTTTCACTCCCAAGTCCTCGCACCCCCCACTCCTCCCCCAGGACGTGGATATCAGGACTCCTGCTGGGCAGGGAACATGCGCTGCTGTTCCAGCCTGCCAGCTCCCTCCCCTCCCCTCGCCTTTGTTTGTTAACAGTCCCCCAGCGCCTGGTATCCCTTTGAGGAGCCACCTCTCCCCAGGTGGGTTCGAGTGGAGATGACAACCCCTACCCCCATGGTAGAGGGAACACGTGATTCTAGTCCGGCCAATCAGAGCCCTACTCTTCCCTGGCACAATGATTGGCTCATGGATGAGCACATGACCCCAGTTGGACCAATAATATCCCTCCCTGGGGCTTTTTGTTAGGAAACGCCAGCAACCTGCCCCCGCCCCCAGCTGGCCTTAAGCAGGGACCCCGTAAAGTTGGGGCAGCCCAACGGCCGCCTGGGACACCGTGTGGTGAAACTGTACTCCAGGAGAAAGCCGGATGCAGGAAGCAGTGCGGAAAGAGACTATGTCCCAGTGACATCCTTTGAGGCCCAGATTCTGATTCGCTGAAACCCACCTGCACCACGAGACAGCTCAGTTACAAGACCCGATCCACTCCTTTTTATTTTCTCCTTTTTTGAAAACTCAAACACAATCTGAGTCGGGTTTCTCTTCGTCGTCACCCATAGGCGCCAGCAATCCGCGATGGCAGCCCCTCCCTCCGTCTCCCATTCCTTACCGGGTCTGGAGGAGGTCCCGCTGGGACAGGACTGTGGGAAGGGAGAGGCGAACCTTCAACCCAACGCCCCAAAACAGAAGAGGCTGGTTTGCATCTCTGCCCTCCCCACAGACAAGGCAGATCTACTCGGACCCGAGGGGGAGTGGGCGAAGGTCACCTGGGAGGTCAACTCCAATCCTCGCTGCAGTTTCTGGGGACTATTAGGGAAGAAAAAAGTCCCACAGCACAGTCTGCCTTTTCAACCCCCCCAAACCTTGCTCTGGGTTGGATACGGGCCTTTGAGCAAACAAAGCATGCTCTTTGAACAGAAATGTCCCCAGATGTGCAGAGCAGCCGATGTGAGCGGGGGTGGGGGGGGGGGGGGGGGGGAGCGGGGGGGGGGGGGCTCGCGTCATGCTGCCAGTGTTCAAATCCCCGCTGTGTATCCTTAGGCAAGCGGCTCAGCCTCTCTGTGCTTCGGTTTCCTCATCCGTGAGAGGGGATAATAACGGTGCTACCTCACAGGGTTGCTGCGAGGGTTAGTTGAGCTGATATAGGTAAGGGCCTTAGAGCAGAGCCTGGCTTAGTGCTCCATAATATTAGCCATTGTGTGCCCTATGACTAAGGCCCTTTAATGCATCAGTCAACCTCACAGGGAACAAATGGCACTTCCGATAGGATCATTGGAGGAGAGTGTAATAGAGGTGTGGGTGGGGAAGGACAAGGGGGAGATGCCATAACCCTCCCGATCTGTCATCTTCCCCAGCCCACAGCTGAGAGGGGGGGATGGTTACCAGATGCAGAAGCCGAGAGTCCTGTCCTGGAGAAAGGCCCCAGGGGAGAGGAGCAGGGACCCTTAGTCCAGGACGCAGCCCGCTCACGTGACCCTGAGGGAGGCAGCCAGGAAAATAAAGACTCTGACTCCCCTCCTTTCTTCCTTCCAATGTCCTGCAGCCCCCAGTCACCGAAGCCAGTTGGAAGCCAGAGGGTGGGGAGCCCCCTGGTCAGTCCCTGCGGCTATAGAGACGGCCGGGGGGAGGGCGGGAGGGCAGAGCTGTGGAATCGGACAAGCTGGGCTCCGCTCCGCCTCGGCCTCTGTCTGGGAACCTGGGGCAGACCAGCCAAGGTCCCAGACTTGTGAGCGAAGCCATCTTGGACCCTCCAGACCAGCCCATCTCCTGGCTAAATGCCGTGCGGTCACCTCTGTCAATGTCACATGGCACAGGAAAGCCGCTAGACAAGCCCCGCCTGAATTCCTGACTTGTAAAATCGTGACATGGGATAAAGTGGTTGCTTTTTGAGATACTGGGTTTTGCAAAAACAGCTCATTCTGTGCCTTTTTCCATCTTCTTCTGACCCCCAACAAGCCCGCCACATCTCTACTCCCTGTTACTTTGGAGAAATCTTTAAAAACAGAGGAGGAACAAAGCTTTATTATTGCAAAGTCCATCAGTATCCTTGGGGGTCAGCCAGGAGACAAATGTCCCCACTGCCTGGCCCGGGGCGGGGGTCGCCTGGGGACCAGGCTCTGTGAAGGTGGCAGCCTCTTCTCTGTTCTCACCAATAGCTGCCCAGCAGGAATGCAGGCCTGGGCATACAAGGCCTTACAGTTAAAAAAGAAATACTGGAAATGTGGATTTTTATAGGACAGTTTCTGATTGCTAAAACATCGTACTGGCTAGAGAAGTACTTCTGAGGACCGGGTCGCCCGATGCGGGCTGGCTTGGGGTCTGATCAGGGCCTCCTTACGTCCGTCCACTCCAGGACTTCATGTGGCAGGAAGGGGATCTGACACAGGTGTGGGGGTGCCTCATGGAACCCAGGGACTCCCCAGGTTCTGGAAGGGATGGGCCCTGATAGTCATGCTCTGGTCTCTCGCCGGGGACCATGCAAGCTGTCTTCAGCATCACTCTCTGGGATTCTGCCTCGTCCTCTTCTCTCTGCAGATCCCTATCTTTCTTCCCTCCTCTCTGCAGACACAGTGCCCCACAACCCCCAAGTTTTCATGTCTCGGTCACAGCTATACAGAGACTGACCAGCAGCCTGCAGGCCCAATTCCTACTTCTCTGGAGGGACAGTCTGCTTGACCCGTCTTGGCTGTGCAGGGTAGGCAATCTCAGAGAGAAAGGGTGCTCATGAGCTGAGGAGACACCCCAAAAATCTTTTAAAGCAGGCCCCATCATGGATTATAGGGGCGGCCTCTTGTCTGGTGTCCCACTTCCCCTCGGCCAGCCGCACACATCAGTGTGGCAGAAACTGGACTCTGCTAAGATCCTTCTCAGGGAAGTCCTCTCCTGCCTGGACCACCAGCTGCATCTGCTTGTCTCACTCCAGGGTCCGTCCCGGAGCCTGTCTGCTCCCAGCTGAAGCACCCTCTTTCCCTGTACTTGTTACGTATTTCTGGACACCGCGCACAAGTTTCTCAGGCTTCAGTGAGCTGAGGGCAGGCTCCTGGGGAGCAGGAAATACATCTTCCTTTTTCATTTTTTCTCTCCCCTCCACCCATATCCAGTGGAGGGCCCTCCAAACAGCAGGCACATAATACGCTCTTGTTGGCTAAATGAAAATGACTTGTAACCAGGGAGAAAGGCCTCTCCATTTCTAGGTTCTGTGCCATTGTGAGGATTGTCCCTCCTTGGTGCTGCCAGAAGATGAGCTAATATCAGGATCAAGAATGCCCTTTGTCCAGAAAGTCTACAGCGTTATGACACGAGTGAGGCACTGAGAGGTCATGGAGGGCTTGTTCTTGAGGAGCTTTCACACTGGCGGGACGAGACATGCTATAGGACGATGCTCTTGGATTCAAATGACAGAAAACCCAGAGTGGACTGAGTACAAAGGAAATGGATCGTCCCGCATAACTCGAAGCCTAGAGATCGTGGAGTGCATCAGTTATCTATTGCTGTGTAACAAATCACCCCCAAATTTAGTGCCTTAAAACAACACACATTTATTATCTCACAGTCTTAGTGAGTTGGGAGTCTTGGCACAATTTCAATGGCGGCCTCTGCTTCAGGGTCTCTCATGGGCTGCAGTGAAGTTGTGGGCTAGGGCTGGGGTCTCATCCAAAGCCCACTAGGGAAGGACGTCCTTCCAAACTCAAGCAGTTGTTGGCAGGATTCAGTTCCTTGGGCAGCCTCAGCTCCCTGCTGGCTGGTGGCTGGAGGCCTCTTCAATGCCGTGCCTTCTGGGAATCTCCAACATGGCACCTTGCTTCCTCAAAGCGTGCACGCTGACAAGGCAAGAGAGAGTCTGCTAGCAAGACAGAAATCACAGTCTTATATAACCTACTCATGGAAGTGGGGTCCCATCACCCTTGCCATATTCTATTAGAAACAAGTCACGGGTCTTGCCTACACTGGAGGGGAGGGGACTAAACAAAGGTGGGAGGACCACGAGGCAGAGAACTTTGGGAACCATGTCAGAAGCTGCCTATTACAGGCAGCCCCGGGTGCCAGGCCATCAGGCACTCAACGATGCCATCCATCACTTAGGCTTGGTCCCTCCCTCTGCTCTCACCTCCTCAGTGTGGACTTCATCCTCAAGCTTGTTGTCCTGTGGTTCCAAGACGGCTTCTAATGGCAATTAGGATGGTGTTCTCTGGGTCCATCCGGTAGGAAAGGGGAAAGCCTCTGTCCTATGGATGTAATAGAAGTCTGTGTGGTGTGATTGGCCAACCCAGGTCACATGCCTGGCCCAGTCACCAGGAGAATGTCACGCACTGACTGGCTTAGGTGAATGAGGATCCACACTCAGTCCTGGGCTTGGAGGTGACCTTCCCCCAGAACGTGTTGGAGAGGGGCTTAAACCTGATCCAAATTAAGGTTCTGTTGGGAAGGAAGGAGAGAATGGATGTTGAGTAGATAACAACAGTGTCCACTATATCTGTATAGAAATGACCAGAAAAACAAGGCCATCCATGAGGAAACGTTTAGGGTTGGTTGATATATTCATTATTTTGATTGTGGTGCTAGTTTCGTGGATATTTACATATATCAAGGTTTACCAAATTGTACACTTCAAACATGTATAGTTATTGTGCCTGAATTATACTTCAAAACAAGGTGTTTTTAAAAGCATGCCATATCTCTGGTCATTATGTTATGAAAAGCTCAAAAAATTAGGCAAATATTCTTCCAGTTTTCAGAAACCATTGTCTGCTTCTGCAGAGAAGTCATTCGCGGCATCCATGAATGAGTACAGCCCTGACACGTCTTTATCGTTTCACTTTGGCTGTACCCACCAGTGTAAACAAAAGTGTGTTAATTTACAACATTCCTGTGGTTCGTCAGTTGCAACGATAGGTTGGTTACAGATACAAGAGTTTGGCAAAAGTCAGTGAAGGCATTCTGTGAGAATCAATCGGCTACGTGGGATTCATGGCAGAGTCTGGAATATTTTATTATTTAAGCAAACAAGGCTGTGAGTTATAACTATCATTCAAGTTGCTCTGACAACGTGGTTCATAACGACTCGGCACCAGGGAGTCATTTTTCAGGATCATTTTCTCTGCTCCCTCCCTCCCAGTGAAGGATGACCCTGGAGTTTAGGGGAGGAGGCAGCCCTTGGGGGGCCTTGAAGAACCCAGCCATCACACCGGCTGCAGGCAGCGGGGAGGCAGCTGGCTCAGGAAGGCTCTCACTCGCCTGGTTATCCCATCCTTCCTCTTGGCAGCACTTGGAGTGAGGGAATGGAAAGAGACTTTGAAACACTGACTTCTGGGAAACAAATACACATTTTTGACAAGAGGCCAGATGATCGAGCATTAGCAGCTCATCATCTCTCAGTTGGCTCATCTACCAGAAGGCAAGCCAGGGGCCCGAGGCTGTTCTCTGGGAAGCAGAGCTCCCACTGTGTGCAGGGCACTGTGACCCTACTGTGCGTCAAGGTGTGGGGAGAGAAATCCCAGGGCCAGGACACAAGGGACACGATTTCCGCTCCCGCCCCTGGTATCTCCGGGTGTTCTGGTAGGCAAGCTTTAACCATGTCTGATTCATCATATGTGACCAGGTTGGGGACTCAGGACAGTTAAATAAATGAGATAAAATTTGTATCCATAGTGTATTAGCTATCCATTGATGCATAACAAATCACCCCCAAAATTTAACAGCTTTAAACAGCAATAAGCATTTTTTTTTTCTTACACAGTTTTCATGGGTCAGGAATTCGGGATCAGCTTAACTGATTGGGTCTGACTCAGGATCTCTCATGAGGCTGCAGTGAAGATGAGGGTTGGCAGCCATTTTGGAATATGAGGCAGAAGGTGTATGCTGAGGAAGACAGAGCAAAAACAGAGAAGGAGGCTGGGTCACCGATGCTATGGAGTTTCACACCAGCCTGGACTGAGTACTCTCGTCTTCTACATGAGTGAGAAATAAAATCCCATCCTATTTAAGGCACTGTTCTTTGGCATTCTTCTAGAGGAAGATTTCAACAGGTAGAAATAAGGGAGGAGCATCGGGCGGGAGTGACTGTGTAAGTTAAGGCCTGGTGGTAGGACCCCACCTGCCTCTTGAGATAGTGATGAGGGAAAAATGAATGACCGCCCAGGAGAGCCTAGGTGCCCACTGCTGAGGGCGGGGTGCTGACAGTCGCTAATCCTCCCCGTTTGTCTTTGGCCCCCAGGGCGAGGCATGTGTCTTATACTTCCTTGCAGAGTGTGCCTGGCAAAAAGATGTTCCGTGACCCGAACCCCTTGGGAGTGAGGCCGTGATTTCTCTCTACTCACTTCTCCCTTTTGGGGCTCTTTACTTCCTCTGAGAATCAAGCGTGCTGTCCTCAAGGCTTCTTCCTCGTGAGAAAAACCAGGGTGGTTCCTTTAAAGCCATGGGTGGAGACAGGCCCCTTGGTCTGAGGGGGAATCTGACCCAGCGCCAGCCTGGGCTTCTGTGTCATCGCGGGTGAGACTCCCCGGAAAGGTGCGCCCTCAGCAGCAGGCTCCTGGGACCCCAGGTTCAAACACTCCCAAACGTGGACTCATCTCCTTCAAGACCTGCTCTGGGGCAGGCTGGGTGCTAGGCGACGGATGCTCTGGCTGCTTCGGAACCACATGGTACAGTTCTGTCTCGGCTCCACTCTCACCCGCTGTGTGACCTTGGGCAAGTTTCTTCACCTCTCTGGGCCCAGGTTGTCTCTTCTGGAAGACAGGTGGAAGCATCTGATCTCACAGCTGCTTGTGAAGATTCTATGCAAGGTGCCGACAGCATCTGTTGAGCAGGAGGCTTGTGGAAAACCTCAGTTTCCCTTTCTTAACTAATTTTTTGTTTTTTATTTTTTTCTTTACTGATATTTGTAAGAGTAGAACAGATGCCCAGCTCCGTGGCTCTGCAGTGCCTTCCACGCCAAGCCCTGCCCCTGACAGGGGTGCCAAGAGGTGTGTTTGGGGGCGTTTGGGTTCGATTCAGCTGCCTTAAGTAATGCTACCTTGGAGAAGGTGATGTCGAGGACCAGAAAGGAGGGCGTGGTGTCCCTGTCCCCCAGGGTCTCGTCCACGGAAGGCTCAGGTGCTGACATCGCGGGGTGTGGTCCTCACAGGGATCCCGGCTGAGGGCAGGGCCACTGCATGATGTGTGGGACCCAGTGGAGAGTGAAAATGCGCAACCCCTGCTCAGAAAGTGTTGTGGATTTCAAGACGACAGCAGACAGTAGACCAAGCACAGGACCTTCTCAGTGTGGGACCCTCTGAGCACGGGCTCTGCATTCGCACAGCTCACATGCCCATGAACCTGGCCTGGCCTGGGGTGACCAGCCATCTGAGGCTGCCTCGGCCTGGGGGTTGCCCAGGACATGGGACTTGCAGTGCCACCCGGCTTGGTCCCTGCACCCTCCCTGGCTCAGCCTCACATGGAGCCTCGCTGGCCCTCGGACCCCTCCGCCCCTGCCACATCCAGGTCCCTGGCCCGGGGCTCAGGTCAGCCCCGGCTTGAGGTCAGCAGCCCCATGGGAGGTGCTCTGGGCCCTCATATCTCCACGTGCCTGGCCACGCTGCCCGCCCGTGGCCCGCTGGCCGCCCCGCAGGCTCTGATGGCCACGCACAACACCTCCTCCCAGAGGCCCCAAGGGCGGAGTGCGGTAAGTGCTAAAGCAAAAATTATTCATGATCCTCGTTAAAGAACGAGGCAGACTGTATTCAAGGAGGGTCAACGCGATGGGCTTGGGGCCACTGCCAGGGGGCCTTGCAGTGCGGGAGAGATTGGGCTCAAATTCAAATACAAGGAAAAGGGGAATTTATATCTGAAGAGCCAGGTCAGGGTCAGTGGATGGGGGTCAATCACCAAGAGGAAGCCTCGGGCAGGCCTCAGAAGGATTCTGGCCAAACCAATCTAGCGGGATTCTCGCTGAAGGCAAGCCAGGTGGTCAGACGTCATCCGGGGTCGGTGGAGGACGAGGACCCCGATCAGACATCGTGGGTGACCAGTATGGAGGATGAGGGATTCAGGCCACACTGACTTAGCGGGATGCTTGCCTGGACAATGCAGAGACAGACACGGCAGTCCGGAAGTCAGGGCCTCGTTGAGAAGAGAGTTTGGAGGAGCTGGACTAAGGCTGGGTCAGAGAGACTGTCACAAAGGCCCTCGGCTCTCTCTGCCCCCACAGCTGTGAGCTCATGTTCTCTCCCTCCCAGGGCAGAGATCCCCAGCAAGGCAGTGAGACGGTCCCGCCCCAGCTCCCTCTCCCACTCTTTCTCTCTCTTTTCCTCCCCAGGCCCCAGGACCTGAGTCTCAAGGCGGGCAGGTCAGCTTCCACTGTGGGAGAAACTTCAGCCGCTCCCACAGGCTTGGTTCTTGCTGTGCTAACTGAACCCTGAAAATCCTCTCCACTCCCAAGCCCATGTGCATCCTCCGAGAGGTCAAGCGCCACTCTCCCCTTCTCCCCAGGACATGAGCCTCCTGGAGAGACAGCAGTGAGGGAACGAGAGTGCAGTCTTGGGTGGAGCGGTTCATCGTCAGTCGCACGGTGCCCGTGTTTCGCTGTCTTTCCTGGGTGTCTGCTAAACTGGAGGCCCTGGCTGAGGCAGCAGCATCCGGCATCTCACACCATGGGCTCAACGACCCCGTGCAGTAGGTTTTAGGATCCTGGTTTTGCGGGGGGGGGGGGCAGGTCTCGGAGACACTAAGTCCCTTAGCCAACGTCCCACAGGCTTTCCAGACCCCAGCTGGCTCCTCCCTCCAGCTTCCCCGTGGGAAATTTGGGAGCCTTCCTCTCCTCCGCTTTCTCCTTTCTCTCCATAATCGGTTCCCAGATTCTGTGGGTGACAGCACCTAGCCACGAGCCAACAGGTCGCTCAGTGAACATGGAGCACCCGCGCTTCGCCAATCTCTCCTCTCTGAAAGAGTCCTCAGCTTCTGAAGGATCTAGGGGAGAATGCCTCCTGCCTTTTCCTACTTTCAGAGGATGCCAGAACTCCTTGGCTCATGGCCCCACATCACTCTGACCTCCGCCTCCATCATCACACCCCCTTCTCTCTCGGACTCTCCTGCATCCCTCTTCTGAGGACCTTGTGAATACATAAAGCCCGGCAAGGTAATCCAGGATCCTCTCCCATCTCAGGATCCTTAACTCGATCACATTTGCACAGTCCCCTTTGCCTTGTAAGGTGACATATTCACAGGGTTCTGGGGATGAGGACGTGGACTTCTTTAGGGGCCATTATTCTGCCTCCCACCGTCCCCACGGATTTTCCAGCTTGAGCTACTTGGAAATATTTGAACATCTTCCTGTCTCCCTTGACTGCCAGGATGATTGGGGGCCCTTCTTTGGACTTTAGCTTCCTTTTCTTTTTTTTTTTTTAAAGAGTAGCACCTGAGCTAACAACTGTTGCCAATCTTTTTTTTTTTTCCCCTGCTTTTTCTCCCCAAATCCCCCAGTATATAGTTGTATATTTTAGTTGTGGGTCCTTCTGATTGTGGCATGTGGGACGCCACCTCAACGTGGCCTGATGAGCAGTGCCATGTCCGCCCCCAGGATCCGAACCAGCGAAACCGTGGGCTGCCGAAGCAGAGTGCACTCCCAGAAATTGGGGGCGCCTTGAAGTGTCGGAGGTAGGCCTTCCTTCCTTGATGCCTGGTACAGAGTAGGCCTCCAATACACATTTGTTGACTGAATCAGTGAGTGACAAAATACTTGTGTTCTTTCTTGCTTCAAGGCCCATCTGAGAGAGAGAGGTGAAACATCCCCCAAGTTGGTGCCTTTCTATGGCTGGTAGGGGCCATGGGTGAGTATCTTTCTGCTCCAGCCATCATGGCCCCACTGGGAGCATTTGCCTGGTCCATGCCACAGGTGCCTAGCTGGTCTCCCCGCCTCCACTTTCCACGACCATCAACCATTGTCGTCTCCATTTCAAATTGAGGCTGTTCTAGAAAATTCCAAATGCATAATTACCAAATAATAATAAAAGCAATCTTACAAATAAAAGATAAAAAACAGAGACAGGTGATTCCTCTTGGTCTGGAGGTCCAGGAAGCCCTTGAAGGAAGAAGTGTGGGCCCTCTTCTGCAGGACAAGGGGTGGGGAAGTGGTTTCAAGTAGAGGAAACAAGATGGACAGAGTCACGCAAGATGAAGATGGAGATGACGATGGTCGATGGTCGTGGAGGGTCTGGAATGGCCCATTCAGGCAACTGGGAGTCACTGAATGTTCCAAGCAGGAGAGCGGTGAATCAGATTCCTGCTTTGGAGGATCCCTCTGGCTGCTGAGCAGAGGCTGGATGAGAAGAGAGGGAGGGTGGAGGCAGGGAGACCAGCTAGGCACCTGTGGCATGGACCAGGCAAATGCTCCCAGTGGGGCCATGATGGCTGGAGCAGAAAGGGAGGAAAGGAGAGGAACGATCATCGTGTCAAGCATGAGGGGTGGTGGGAGAGCTGACACATTGCAGCTGATGACTGGCGAGATGGCGGTACTACAGAAAAGGGGCAGAGCACGAAGGCAACTGGAGGTGGGAGGATGAGTTTGACGTTTTTTGTCCTAACATTTTATTACGAAAATCTTCAGACATGTAGAAAAGTTGAAAAACCCATGCAGTGAATACCCATATGCCCGCCATCTCCATTCTACCATTACCGTTTCCCCAAGCTTGCTTTATCACACGTCTAGCCATGCCCACCCATCCATCTTACGTTTTCAACGCATTTCAGAGTAAGATACAGACATCAGTACCCTTGACCCCTAACCCCTTTAGCCTGCATATCATTACCCAGAGTTCCATATTTGCTTAAGATTCTTTTTTTCTTCCTACTGATAATCTCAGCATTTCTTTCTGTATAAGTTGTTCTCTTTTACTCCATCCACCTGTTGATGGACATTTGTGTTGTTTTGAGTTTTTGGCTATTATGAACAAAGCTGCTGTGATCATCTGCCCACTTAAAAAAACTGGGTTATTTTTGATCACGCCCTTGGGAGGCTGAAGAGTCCAACAGGAGGTGAGAAGTGAGGGTGTGGGGCTCTGGAGGGACTGAGAACCTTGGGCTGGCAGTACCACTTTGGGGGAGGGTGGTGGCGGTGCTCACCATGGCTGTGTCTGGGTTCCTCATCTTGGCTGCACACTGGAATCACATGGGAGCTCGTAAAATCCTGATGCCCAGGCCAGCTTGCTCACCTCTCGGGTAGAGCCTGGGCAGCTGTGGGTTTTAAAGCTCCTGAGAGGACTCGAACGGGCAGCCAGGGTTGGGAACCACAGAGGAAGAACGAGGCTCCAGGATGGAATGTGGGTCAACACTTTCAATTAAAGAGCGGGTGGAGGAGAAGCCAGGGGAAGAGATGGAGAAATAAAGAAGTGGAGAACCAGAGGAGTGAGTTCGTTTATCAGGGAGGACAAATCCACAGTATTAAACCTGCAGAATGACTGAGGAGAAGAAGAGCCCAAGGGTATCGTGGTCGGATGACACATTCAGGGCAGAGGGTGGGATGTGAGACCTCGGAGGCAGTCTGCGGTCGTGCAGTCTGTCTCGGAAGAGAGCTTATCGATGGGGATGGAGGGAGGTTAGAATCAACTCCTCCTCTATGCGTTTCCTGGTGGACATCAGCTGGCAGAGGTGGGCGGCAGAAGCCAGAGGAAGGCTGCTTCTCAAACCAGTGGACCATCAGACCATCTGCACCAGGACAACGGCGAACCTGGAACTGCCTGGAGCACCTTTCAGAAAACATCAAAACTGAGCTGATAGAGCCTGAGCTGTGAAACTGACTAGGGGATGAGCTCCCGGGTGAGGACCCATTCAGCCAAACAGCGGCTACCTCGTCTGGTCTGGGCAGCCCCAGGCAGTGGAAGGAGCCGTGGCTTCTAAGGCTGGCTCTCACAGCGAGTAGCCCAGAGACCCTATGCACAGCACGTGTGCTCTCTGTGCCTCATTTTCCCCATCTGTGAAACGGGGACAAAATCCACCCTGTGTTTCACCGGCTTTGTAATCCAGGAAGCACCAGATGGACTGAGGGACACTGAGAGGCTCAGAACCAAGAGAACGCGGCTGCAGGCCCCACAAAGCTTATGGTTCTGGGCTTACCAAGACAGAGTGCTTCACACCTTGTGGATTGACTTTAAACAGGAAAGAGTTAAAACGAAAGGGTTTCTGACTAACTCTCATTTAAGTATGACTTATCTAAAGTAGAACCTGTGGGAAAGATTTTTAAAAAATATTTTTAGGGGCCGGCCCCATGGCTGAGTGGTTGAGTTCCCACGCTCCGCTTCGGCGGCCCAGGGTTTCACCGGCCCAGGGTTTCACCAGTTGAGAGCCTGGGCGTGGACCCAGCACTGCTCATCAGGCCATGCTGAGGCAGCGTTCCACATGCCACACCTAGTAGGACCCACAACTAAAAATATGCAACTATGTACCGGGGGGGGGGGGGGGGGTTTTGGGGAGAAGGAGGAAAAAATAAAATCTTCAAAAAAATATATTTAAAAAATTTTAATTCATTGTGGACTGATATTTTTATAAGCACAATAAAAAAATCACTAGAAAAATGCAATGAGAAAATATATTCAGATATTAAATTAGTCACACATTGCCATAAATGTTTATATTCTTGTTGCACATAACAATTCATGAGCCAGACCACACTGTGAGTAGGAGTGACCTATGTCCTCACTACTCAGAGGGGACCAGCAGCATTGGCATCACCTAGGAACTTGCTAGAAATGTGGCATCTTTGCCCCATCTCATTCCTGCTGAACCAGCCTCTGCTTTTGAACAAGTTGCCCAGGTGATTCATGAGCAGGTTAAAGTTCCTGGTGGCACCTGAGGCAGCTGGGACTCAGGAAACTTGCAGAACGAAGGAATTAACGAGAACCTCTCCATGTAATCTCAGTCTTTCATGACACCAGAGCTGAGGGCGTGACCTTATTCCCAAGGAGCTGGACCAGCCGCATAATTTGCAGGGCCCAGTGCAAAAACAAAAATGTGGGGCCCCCTTTTCAGAAAATTATTAAGAATTCCAAGATGGTGACAACGAACCCCGGGGCCTTTCTGAGTGTGAGGCCCTGTCTGACGGCACAGCTCCCACACCCATAACGCTGGCCTTGCTGATGAGGTAGAACAGGGTTGGGACGGTCTGGATTCATTTATCCTAGCCAAGTTATGAGATTTCTGCTTTGTTTTATTCATTACCAATCATTATAATGAAAAACCTCCAACCCTCATCCTTTTTGAAGTTTATTTTTTCTCAATATGCAAATTGAAATGGTTTCAAATGGCTGTTATTCCAGTGTAAAGAATTCTCTGCAAAAAATACAAATATGTGTCTATTAAAACATGAGTGGGAGCTCCACATGGGAAGGACAGCTTGTGCTCATTTATTTCATTGACAGTGTACAGATTTCGACATATTGCATTACAATACTGACCGCTAGATTTCTTATAAAGATTCAGTTCATATTTACTCTAGATTTTCTTTACAATAAAAATAAACTTACGCCAGTGTTTAGGAACCAATAATATCAATTCATTCAAATTTAATGACAGTTTTATTAAACTAAGAATCTCATATCACAGCGCATTCACAGTGCATGAGGTCACAGTTATTGAAAAAATAAATAGCGGGATAAATATATTTATTATTTACAACTTTTCAACTCTTTGCTCCCACTTTGCCTGTTAGGGAGAATGAACAAAGATGGCGGCATTCAGCCCAGCGTGCAAGAAACGCCTTGTGGGGAACTCAAGGGATGGGTAACAGCCCCTGAAGTTCTTGGTCTTGGTTGTTTTTAAGGGGGTTCTTTCTGGACACAAGAGGCCTCTGATTCTATCTACTTGCTACTTCGTAGGTCATGGCTGGGCCCCAAGAAGACCCCATGAGGACCACACGGCCCTGCAGCAACTGCGCCCACTCTGCCACTTGGGCATCCAGGATGTGACTTCCCTCTCCTCGCTTGGCCCTTTCCTTGGCAGCTCCTGCCTCTGCCCACGGGCTGGGCCCCATCTGGCTGGCAGCCCTCTTTCCTCTCTAGGTAATCAATGCTCTCTTTGTGTTCAGACACCCAACAGCTACTCCCGTCTGGTGGCTGCTGGACAGGAGACACAGGCAGGGGCACCCTGCCAGGAAGAGTGTGCTCTGAATGACACAGAGCCTCCCAGATTAGAAGCCCCCTGAGGAGGGTCCCCAAGAGCGAGCCACAGAGGCTGAGCCACAGCTCTGTCCACTGGGTCCCCAAATATCTTTGGTCCAAGCTGCGTGGAGGAAGCTCCGGGAAGTGTTCCACAGCTCAGAGGGGCACCTCTGTGGGTGGGAGCAGGGACGCCCAGTGACTAGAAAAAAAGCCACTATGACATTTGATTTGGAAAAACAGAACTGCCTTGCTCACACCCCAGGCATTTTCAGGAGGAGGAGAGGCCTCGCTCCTTCCATTGAAAGGGGACCGTGCGTCTGTGTGGACGCTCGGGAATTCCTGCACTGGGAATTCTGGACGGGGAGCCGGAAGGGCTCTGTTATCTGGGACCCTTCCTTTATGTACAAAGGCTGATCGTATCAAACCACGAAGCCAGGAGCCAAAAGCTGCACGTTCCCTCTTGAGAGCTTTAAAAAAACTGTTTTCCAGTGGTGGAGTGGGGAGGGTACATACTTTCTCCAGGAGTAAGGGTTTTATTGGCTGTGACCATGGAAAAGTCCCAACCAACATGTTGCATAAAAGGCAATTGTTTGAATTCTGGCAACAGTGGGAATAGGTGTGGATTATGCCCCGTGTGTCATCAGCTTTTAACCATGGAGCAGCCCATCGCAGACCCATAAACCTAACAGATAGAAAAGCCACACAGCCAAGGGCTTGACGTTCATATAGGTACAGGGCATTTCTGACTCTCAGAGCCACTTGCCATCAGCTGCAGCTCTGTACCGGGGTGTTCAGGTGGCGAGCCTTTTCCTGAACTAGAAGAGAGGATGCTGTCAGCCTCTGCTACAAGGCGCGCGGCCGATACACGACCTCGCCCACTGGATGCTGACACTGTAAGCAGCGATGAAAACCCTTAGAAACATTCAGGTAAATGACACAAAGCGCGGCCACCAGCCCAAGGCAGTGTGAGAGGACTTAGCAGAGATGAATGCAACCAAGGAGCCATTTGTCATAAGAAAGTTAGAACTTTTAAAATCCCCATAAAATAATCAAAGCTCTAATACCACCCAGCTGGCATCCCAGTTGTGATGGAAAAAATAGCTCCCCTGGGTGGCAGAGCAGGAGAAAATGGCCTCTGCTCCCGATTTTATGCGGGTCCCCGTTTCCTGGAGGTCGGGCAGCACTGGGATGGGCCGATAGTCCTCTGTTGGCTACTAGGCCAGAAGCTAAGCACTAAACTAGTGTCCCAATTTCATTTTTCTTATTAAGAAGCAAATACAACGACCTGAATGCCTTTGAAAACTCTGCAGCCCCACAGACTGTGCCCTTTGGGGAACGTTCTTTGCAGCACAGCAAAGGGGCCCTGCACAAGCCACACTGGTAAGAGGCCAGGCTCGAAGTGAGCAAAAAAATCTGTGTGCCAGCCATGTCCTCTGCCTTGTGGGATGGACCCATGGAAAGATCCTCGTGTTCCACCACCCACATGACTGACACAGTGGAGAAGATTTACCCAGGGCTGGAGGGGCCCCTTGTCCACGCTTTGAGAAGGCCCAGAGGGAGTCTTCACGCTTGAGGGGCTCCTATGATCAGCTGCAGAGACCAGAACAGCCAGGGAGCAAGTGCTCACACCTGGCAGGGGCGCCAGATGCTCTGGGTGAATCCACACAGACAGGGCAGGGGCCAGGGAGGTAGCACTTTGGGTCCAGGGGTAGGAGGGGGGATGACAGACTTTCTGCCACCCAAGAGCTGCCCAGAGAGCATTTTCAGAAATTTCTGGAAGTTTCTATGGGCACAATGGGGCGACCAAGCTGCCAAGATGTGGACCATCTCAGATGCCCTGGAGGTACCGGCTAACTGCCCCAAAAGGGGAAATACACACGGAAATCGTGTTCAGAGCGCATTAGAGGGACCTGGGAAGATTTAAATCACGGCACATGGCAATAATCTCCTGAAGGTTTTCACCATAATGAGCAAGTTCCCTGTTTATTCGAGCAAGAAGCATTTGCTGTGAGCCTGTCACATACGCAGTACAGACTACAAAGGAAGGAAAGATGGGGACAGGAGAGAGGAGGCAGGTCCGTCCCTGGTGCCCACTCAGTGTCAGGGCTGATGGGAGGGCCATGGCCCCGTGGGAAAACCGAGCTCACCAAGGAGGGTCTCTGCATCTCTCCTCCGGCTTCCAGGGGAAAGTGCTACCCTGTTCCAGCACTTAACCCCACCAGCCCATTTCACACCTGGGGAAGGAGGGCAGGAACTGACCCTCCCCCACTCCATCTCACCTGTCCACCCCCACCTGAAGGAGAGGCAGGGGCCCCAGGACCCAGGGAGGAGAAAGGCCAGGGGGAAAGAGGGGTGTCCGGCAAGGAGGCCACACACACGCTGCCCACATCCCCAGCCTTCGCGGGGAGCCCCGTGTTCCTGAGTGCCAGGCCCCTGAGGATGCTGTAAGGATCGCAAGGCCCCATCAAGAGGGAAGAGCCCGAAGTTTCTTCCCTTGGGACCTAGACCATGGGCAGCCCAGGAGGCGGGTCTCTGGGTGGGGTCTGCAGGACTGCCCTGGAGCAATGCCTCACCTGGTTCAACCTGGCTCCGGCAGGGCGATGCCTTATCAGCCGCTTGGGTCACTAAAGGCAGGGGATTGACAGGCAGAAGCAAGGAACAGCCCCGACAGGTGGTAATGAGCCGGTGAAATGCACAAGGGCTGGGAGGTATGTGCACACAGGCGAGCAGCACAGAGGTGAGCAGATCGTGGGTGACAGGAAGGGAGGGTAGGACGACTGACCTGCCACGGTGCCCTTAACCATTAGTCTCACACTGCAGCTGACCCAGAACCTTCCTACAGGGCCAGCTTCTCGGAGACCATACCTTTCACCCTGACCAAGCTTGAGCTAGCAAGGGCAGATCCCAAACCAGAGCTCCACAGGAACCACCTGCATCTGTTCCTACAGACATTCTCTGTCGGAGTGCAACGGCTCATTTCTCCTTTCTGCCCCCAATTAGAAGAGCTAAGTGTATAGACTTTTTAATTGCTTATTTTTGAAGCGGAGTAATTACCCCATGCTAATTAGCTTCAGGAATAAAATAAAGGAAGCAACTCTGCGTGGTGATAAAAAGCATTCCTTTAAAAGGAAGGCCTAATTAATCAAGCAATTCTTTAAACTTGTGATGTAAAAATATTTAGGGAAAAGGACAATCTTTCACCTACAGTGTATATAGAGTTTCCTAGACACAATAAATGCATAGATCTTTAAGAAAGTGACATTGGCACATTAAAGTCAAAAGAGAAGTAGCCAGGAGGAATGCTGTATACAATAAGAAAATTATTTTTCAGTCTCAAACTGCAATTGCTGTATACTTTATAATCTCAGGTGGATTCTGCTGAGGAAGAGGCGGATAATCAGGATGTGTTCTCTGAAAGCTGCACCAGGATTCAGAGATGTGAACACCAGCGAGGACACTGTCAGGGGCCATGTGGCCGGTGCCTTGCAGGTAAAAATAGTTTTTGGTTTTATCAGGAAAAAATAAGGACACTGGATAGGGAGAGAGAAAAGGATATGAACTGGGACACCCTAAGTAAATATTCGATGAAGTTTTAACTCAGACAATAAGAAGCAACCACAAGGACAAAGATACACCCCCACTCCCGCCCCCCGAGGATGGCTGAGCCAGGAAGGGTGAAAATATCCAGCTTGGCTCCTGCTCTGTTACTTACTGGCCATTGACCTAGAGTTACCCGACTTCTCCAAGACTAAATTTTCTGTTAAACGGGGAGAATAATCCCTATTGACGTCTCAGGGCAGTTTTGAGAATCAAGGTAGAAACAGAAGCACTTTGAAACCTGGATGGGTCCATAGGATGGGAGGGACCAGGCCAGCTACGCTAAGAGGGCAGTCGGTCCCCAGGGCTCTGAACCCGCTTGCATCTAAAATTGATACTGATGAACCTACAGGCCCCCTGGCCTCCCACAGAGCTAATTTCTTAGGAAAATCACCACTGTCCTCCACTTGAAGACCACTGAGCCCAAGATCTAAGTAGAGAAATAAGAAGAGAAGCCTTGGTGTGGTACAGCTACGAACACTGATGCAGACCCACAACAGAAGCCTGCGGACTGAGTTCCAGCCCATCTTAGAATCATGCTAACCTAAGGACCCAAGCCTGCACACTTCCTCCTCCTGAAATCCAGGAGGCCCTCCAGAGCACAGCCACAAACTCCACCTCGCGTCACAACCTGTGTGTCTCAGGAAGGAATCCACGATTGGACTTAGACTCATTGCCAAGGACCGATTATTGTCCAATCACTAAAAGCCTCCTTTCCTCGCCCCCTCATGGGTAGTTCCCAAACGGTCTTCCGTGCAAAATATCCCAATATTAAAAGTGCATCAAATCTGATAGACTTCTGCAATAGAAACATTAAAAAAATAAAAAAAACCCCTCTATATAAAATTAATTGTGCTCTTTTCAGAAACCACGAAGGGTTTGTGTTCGTAAATCTTTTTAATATATATTTGAGAGCTATGAAGCAGTCGAAAATTGCTTAATATTTTTCTATTTTTGAATCAGCCTCCCATCCTTGGCCTTTCAAGTGTAGCAAGCTCTAAGGTTCAAGAAACTTCATTCTAAAAATTCCAAGGGATGGTTTTCATACTTGCCTCCGGCTAAGCAGAGAGCAATCTGTTGTTTTTCAGGAAATCTCTCTTCTTGTCATTAACCATTACGTCTGGCACCCTCGCTACAGTTCAGCAGGCTAGGAAATCTGTTGGGCCCATAAACAATTAGGTCTTTGAACAGGTCGGCTTTGAGAGTAGAGCAATAACAGAGAAATGACAAACCCAGACTGTCAGTGCGTTGCATCGCACGGAAGGTCTGGAATGTACGGCTGTAAACTACAATCTTCACTGTGTCTCTGACTTAGCACCCGTTCAGACGTCAGTCTTGCTCTTTGCTATCTTCCAGACCAAACGTCTTAGTGTCAGTGCAACACGATACCCACAGGATTCATTTTCCATAAGCGCTACCTTTTTGGTCCCCATCCTTTTGTACGGAATGATCTTTTTCAAGTATGATGATTTATATGACATTTTATTTTTAATATTTCATTGCTCCTTCTCTGAATGCAGCCATAAAACTGCTAAGAATATTCACTCACTTTCTCTCTTCTGCTGTGAAACACTGTTTCCATTCTTCCAATTTTTCCAGAAAAAGGGGTGGAATGTCTGCTGTCACGGCCCCAAACCAACCGGCTGAGGCTTTGCCCCCTCCAAACCGTGAGTGCTTCCCGCAGAAGTCGGAGCCTCTGAGCACATGCTGGGTAAGGAACCCACACCCCCGGTCCAGAGGGGACACTTGAGAACAACAGTCCTATTTTGCACTTGTCCCAGGAGGCCTCACGTTCACCGACCGCCTCATTTCCGAGGCTGCCGTGCAAGAGAAGGACAAACTGAACAGAGAAGTCCTCCTGACTACAGTGTCAAGGGACGGATGTGACACACGCCACATCCCTGTGGCTGGCAGCTCAGAGGTCTGTGAAGCTGCTCAGATAGCGGCCCCCAGAACTTGCCTTGGGGGGCAGAACTCCAAGGAGGAGGAGGACGCCCAGCAGCCTGGCCCGCGACCAGACAAAGCCCACGATGGCTCTTCCTTCCAGTGTATGAAACAACAGACCGTGGCTGCCGAGGCAGGACAGACTTGTGGTGGAGGAAGGGGAGAGAAGGGGGGCCCCAGCGCCGGAGTGTCCAGAACGGCTCCCGGGGGGCAGCGGCTCAGCTTTAGTCGTCTTCTCGGCACATCGGCAAGTTGACGAAGGTGAAGACGTTAAACTCGATCATTATGGAGAAGCACAAGAAGATGACGTAGAGAATCAGCACGTAGATCCCCAGCTTCCGGTCCAGCCTCCATTTGTTCAGATGGATGCCGAGGACCTGGAAGGACAGAGTGCGAAGACTGGGCTTGGGGGCAGAGAAGTACAAAAGGCATTTTTACCGGAAAACTAGGCACCAATGATGAACCCCAGAACTTTCTCCAAAATGTGGATACGAGCAGAACGTCACTGCCTGGTATATCCTCGGTCTGATCAGAATGAGCCCTGCTGCAGGCTTTAGACTTGTCTGATGAAAGGGCAAGTCTAAAGCCTGTCTCTGGGCAGGCACGCCACTTCCTGGGGACGCATGTGTCCTCCTGGCCCAACCCAGGCATCGAGGTCCTCCCTGCCCACACCTTCTCTAGGGACAACCAGGGCCTGTTGCTGGGCGCTCCCTTTGTTTCAGACCTTGGCATCCTCAGCCCTCTTCAGCAAAACTTCCGAGACTCCTATTGGCCGGCGGTCCAGGAAACTTCAGCTTGGGCCACCTGTCCCTGTTCATATGTGGGTGTGTCTGGGGAGATAGGGGTGCAGCACACCCTCTTTCTACAGTCTTTCTAGGCTCACCCGTGCTGCCCTCACGGCCTTCCTTGTCCCGCCTGAATTGAGGCTTCCTAAGGGGTGGATCATAGTTACTTCACCAGAGCAACATCAGGCGTCCTATACAGACAGACCAACCCGGCTTCCAATCCCAGCTTTGCCATTTGCTAACCCTGTGACCTGGGGCAAGGTACTTAACCCCCAAGACTTGATTTCTTCTGCAAATCGAGAATGGTAGCACCAGGTGATTGTAAGGGGTGAACACACGTGCAGAAGTAAAGTGTTTAGCACAGTTCTGGGCCCACGGTGTAAGGAGACCTCAGTACGACCACGTGCCAGCCCTGAGCCCGACCGTCAGGCCCCCATCCGTCAGCTCAGTTGGGCTGGGGGAGGATCTCTCTCCTCCTGGCACCAGCGAGAGGAGACTGGACGAGCAGCGAGAACAGAGGAAATATAATCTGCCTCCTCTGATGACTTCCTAGCCACTGAGGGAGCAGTGTCGTGCTGGCTGCCAACCTTCTTGGCACAAATTGTGGCAAGGGGTATCTGCATTTCTATCTTTCCCCAGCTTTATCCCTCACTGCCAGGGGAGAGTGCGAGGGGTGTGACCCAGCAGAATCTGATGAAATGAAACACGCACGAGGCCTCTATTTTGAAATTGTGCAAACTCACGGTGAGAGCGACGGAGCCCAGCAACAGCACCACGGAGTAGACCAGACCCCGGCTGTTGATCTTCACCTGGAGAAACGAACACACGGGCCCTGAATCTCTGGGCTACTCGGGGCCCGTCCATTCTGAGCGCCCAGGGTGCTCTCATTTATTCCCTCCCTCATCTGGAACGCACGGGCAAGTGTTCACGGTGACCACGTGGCCGTGAAGGGTCAGCCAACTGTGGATTCAAGCATTGACTCTGCTTGTCTGAGGAGCTGGACCAGGACCGGACGCACGGGCAGGCCGCTGGGCTGAGACACGGGGTGGAGGCACCGACGAGTGCTCCCTCCTGCGGGCACCCCTCAGCCTGCTCTGATAGCATGCACAGAGAGTGGGTGCCCGGTGCCAAGGAGAAGGGGGAAGCATGTGCCCTGGGGCCCTCGGGTGGAACAGGGGCAATGCCACTATCATTCCCCAGATGTGCCCCACGTCCGGCTCACTTACTAAAGAGGCGAGAGGAGCTTACCGTGGATCCACAGTTAATAACCATGGTCTGCAGGCCCCACGGTATCCCGAGTCCTACCAGGATGTCAAACACGTTGCTTCCTATGGTGTTGGAGACCGCCATGTCACCAAGGCCTGCAGGGGACAATCGACACGTGTCATTCATCAAGAGCAGGTCACTGGAAACCGCTGTTCTTTCCCATGGCTGCTGTATTAGAGCTGTTCCTTAGCAAGGAGTTCCTTCTTCATGGACCCCACATTCCAAACCCTTTTCATGAGCTCTAAATCCACTCCCTTCAGGAAGCTCACAGGGCCTGTTACGGGTTTCACAGTGGCCCCCAAGATTCCCATGCTGGAGTCCTAACCCCCAAGACCTCAGGATGTGACCTTATTTGGCAACAGTCTTTACAGGGATTATCAAGTTACCGTGAGGTCATGAGGGTGGGCCCCAATCCAATGTGGCTGGTGTCCCTATAAAGAGAGGCAACTTGGATGCAGCAGAGAGGGAACGTGAAGATGGCCATCTACAAGCCAAGGAGAGAGGCCTGGAACAGTCTCCCTCACGGCCCTCAGGAGCCCACTCTGCCAACACCTTGATCTTGGACTTCCAGCCTCCAGCGCTGCGAGACAATGCCTGTCGTTTCCACCTCCTGGTTTGTGGGACTCTCCTAAGGCAGCCTGAGGAAGCTAACGCAGGGCCCCGCGCTCTTTCTCCTCCAGGTTCATCAGCTGATGTTTCTCTGAGGACCCACTATGTGCTTTGCCTCATTTAATCCTCCTGGTTATTCTGGGAGGGAGGGGTCATCCTCATGTGACTGATGATGAAACTGAGGCGTGAGATACACCCACAGCCACACACTTTGTGAGCGGTCCAGGTCCTTCAAAGAAAGCCACGATGCGTACGTGTGGCCCAGGTGACGGCACCGTGACCTTGACACAGATGACACGGCATCGGGTCTTACGCCCTGGCAGCTTCGGAAGGGTGAACTCTTTTCCCCCAACCAGACTAGAAGCATCTTAGAGGCCAGGAGCCGTGCCATCATCCCCCCTTTCCTGCCCAACTGTCCACTATCACGCTAGCCACACAATCTGGGGAACTTAATAACTGGAGGGTATTAAAAGTTAGAAAACAAACTTTTACAACTAAGACTCACGCTGGCTGACATCTGTTCTAACCTGGCCGCCTTGCCCCAATTCAACACGACGGTCGTAATCTGGCACACACAAAAAACGTGTGTGGAATGAGTAAGCCTGAAACTCGAGTGCCTCTAACTGTAAAATCGCTTTGGTCGCTCAGAAGCTCACAGCGACTCAGACCAGCAACAGACGACTGACGCACCTCTGCTTGACCACTCGCCCGCTGGTGGGAGCCGGGTCAC
Source organism: Equus quagga (assembly GCF_021613505.1). Lineage (NCBI taxonomy): Eukaryota > Metazoa > Chordata > Mammalia > Perissodactyla > Equidae > Equus > Equus quagga. The sequence continues at coordinate 33,992,637 of NC_060286.1, read as the reverse complement.
CTACACGCCCGCCCTGTTGCTGTCATCTGCTGACTGCCAGGACATAGGGCTCCCTCAAGGGCCTCACACTCTCCCTCCCTGCCTGCCCCAGGCACTATTCCGAGTGCCTTCACAATCCCGGAAGTCCTGTTAGGGGCGGCATTGGAACTTCCGGTCTCTCAGTCTCTCATAAAACACAGGAACGTGCAGCAACTGCTCTGGACCAGCGAGTCACCCTGGCGAGGAGGCAGAGGATGACTGAGTTTCGGAAGAGATGGTTGAGCACTTCTCGGGTTTGGCAGACTTCCTGTTCTGCACAGGCGCTGCCCTTGAAGGACTCTCATGGCAGCACGTCTCAAACTTTAAGAGCACGTGACTCGCTTGCTAAAAGCAGATTCCTATTCAGTGGGGCTGGGGGGGGCACCTGAGAGTCTGCATCTCTCACAAGCTCCCTGTCAAGTGGATGCTGACAGCCTGGACCACACACTTGGAGCTGCAAGCCTCTAGAGAGCCTGGGATGCAGTACTTTTGCGCTGGAGCCCGCCGCATGGCTCCCGCTCTGTGCGGGGGACTCTGAACAGAGGTTTGTGTGTCCTTGGCCATAAAGAAACTGTCTGTGCTTTAACCATGTCTGCTGGACCCTCTGTCAATCACATCAGTGTGGCTGTCCATCCATTTCTGTGCTCCTTCATTCCTGAGATGATGTCCTCCCTCAAAAGCCCCACCTGTCCCTTGTTCCTACAGATCCCCTTTTTTGACCTCACTGGGAATCCCCCCTCAAGCCCTTAACCTTCTAGCATCACAACACCCCTCCCCCCACAACCCCACCAGCCTGGACTCCAGGGCCAGTTGTTTACATGGCACATTCTCTTGCCCCCTTGACGTTCCATAGTGGCCACCCAGCCAACCCCAGCTCTGGGTGAACTTGTCATCTCTCATCTGTGTGTCGCTGGAGCTGGTATGACTGAATCCCAACCAAGTCCAAGTCACTGAACATCCGCCAGGCTGTCGGTGCTCACTGGCTTTCCTTTTACTCACTGTGCTGGGTTGAACAGTTAAAATTAATAAAGGAAACCTCAACTAAAATCGGAGTCAGGAAGGCCTGCAGAGGGAGCTCTCGAGCCCTACCACTCATCATCAAGCACCCCAACCGGGAAGACGTCAGTGACAGCATCAGTTAATCACAGAGTCAGTTACAGATCCCAACAGGAAGAGACACACCTTGCAGCCCCAAACAGGATGTGCAATTACTTTATGGAGGAAGGCAGATTTGCTTCCTGCCCAGCAACAAGCCCAGCCAATGGACACGCTGCAGCTCAGCCAATGAGAAGCTGTCATTGTTGAACTTTTACTTTCCTCCAATGAACTTTCATTTTTTTCCTTGCTGGGGACTTCCTTTCCTTGCCCCACTCTCTTTACTATAAAAGCTTTCCATGTTGTGTAATTCCTCGGACTTTCTCTGCTTGCTAGATGAGATGCTGCCTGATTTATGAATCGTTTAATAAAGCCAATTAGATGTTCAAATTTACTCAGTGGAACTTTGTTTTTTAACAATAGTGCCCCCCTCCAACTCACGTCCATCGGGACTCTGTGAATGTGACCTATTTGCAAATAGGGTCTTTGCAGATATAATTGAATTAAAATGAGGTCCTACTGAATTAGGGTGGGCCCTAATCCAATGACTGTGTCCTTATAAGAAGAGGGAAGTTTGGGCACAGACACACACAAAGGGAGGGACACCACATGAAGAGGTAGGCAGAGGCTAGAGTGACACAGCCACAAACCAAGGAACGCCGAGGATTCCTGGCGGCCACCAGAAGCTAGGAGAGAGGCAAGGAAGGAGTCTTCCCAAGCACCTTCAGAGGGAGCATGGTCCTGCCCACGCCTTGACTGTGGACCTCTAGCCTCCAGAACCGAGAGATAACCCACTTCTGTTGGGTTAAATCGCCCAGTTGTGGAACTTTTGTTATGACGGCCCCAGGAAACGAATATTCACCTCAAAGCTCACTTGATTAAATTCTGTTACCCTCAGCTGTTGTCCTGACTGTCCCCATTCGTTGCAAGGCTCCAGCCTACTGCCAAACATGCTCCCACCCTCCCCTTCCCCTCAGTTCATGTCTTCTCAGCACCGAGGGACCACCCAAGCAACCCTTTCTCCTATCTTGGAGGAATAAAATGACCTTTCCCTCTTTCCAAGCCAACTTTCTCTGGGCGCTTCTCTCTGTCCTGTCTCCTCTGAGATTTCCATTATTCGCCCATCCTGCTCCCCATACTTTTTCAAACTTTCATCTCTGGAGCAAGATCTGTCGAAGCCCAAGCTGGGATGCTCTCACCAGCAGAAAAGGGGCAGTGAATAAAGGCTGGCTCTTCACAGCTCTTTTTTTCTGCCATCAAAGAGCGTACAGGTACTCCTCACCTCGCTTAACCCATGGCACCTAGTAAGCCCCTAGGAAAACCCACCAGCAAATCAAAGCATTAGACAAGGCTTCTAGAACTTGAAGAAGAACAGGACAAAGCTGGAGGTACAGGATCTCCCCACTTTGCCTTCCTGGGACCAGAACATTTCTTGTTTCTACCTCATTTGCTCTAAGAAGTCTGGGCCTCAGCTCCGTCTGATCTCACGTTGATGATTTCAGAACAAGTTCATTTTTAGACAACCCCATGTAAGTAAATGCTTCTAGAGGTCTGGAGGAGTTTATCTGGGTAGTAGTCTCTCCATGAATGGAATCTAATACACGATGCTTTCTAGACGTCACAGTTTCCTCCATAGAAGGACTTAACAATTCCGGGTCATAAAAGCCATGAACTTGGGCAGGGGCAAGGGGGCCCCGTGGTGACGCTGATGGCTGAGGCTGAGGCCATGATGGTGGGGGCTGAGGCACGACCTGTACCTTGTCTCGCCACGATTAAGCTGGCCATGCAGTCTGGAACGCTCGTGCCTGCTGCCAGGAAAGTAATGCCCATGATGACGTCAGGGATCCCAAGCGTGTACCCAATAATGGTCACCTGCAGAAGAGCGGGGAACGTGAACTCACAGAGGTGCACCCTGGAAACTGCTTACCCTGAGTGCTTCCAACTTGAACCCAGTCCTGCTGGAACCAATAGAAAAATCGAGACCATGGTTTTATTTTAAAAACATCTTTTGAGTGTTCTTATTTCCTGGTTACATGAGTGATACGCATTTTAAAAGGTTTAGAAAAGTAAAAGGAAAATAAAAATTACCTATCATTTCTCACGACTCACAGACACCCACTATTGCCACTTCCCGTCAGCCAGCGGTTCTCAAACTCGGGCACGTAGAGAATCCTCTGGCGGGCTGGTTAGATGCAGACTCCAGGCCCCACCCCGAGTTTCTGATTCAGGAGGTCTGGGGTGAAGCCCAAGAATCTGCATTCCTAACAAGTTCCCAGGTGGCTAGGGCCCTGAGGCTGCTGGCCTGGGAACCACCTATGAAAACTATTGCTTTAGAATACATCCTTGACCTTCCTTTTGGCGTGCGCATCAGAAAACAATGAAATCAGATTGTACCATCAACATATATCTTGCAACTGTCTCATGTAATAACACACTGTGAATATCTTTCCATCTCAAATACTCATTGTCAACAGTATTTTCAGCTGATGCATAGATTGCGTTGCACGGCTGTAAAGCTTTGGCCAATCTCTCACTGGTGAACACTGAGGTTTCTTTCTTTGCTCTTACAACAGCACTGCATAGAAGTAACATTTATCGAACACTTCCTGTGCACCAGGCGTCCCACTTTCACAATCTCACATACTCTACGTGTCACCACCCACTGAGGAGGAAAGTACTATTCTTATGCGCATTTTACGCCTAGAGATACTGAGGGTCAGAGAGGTTCAGTAACACCGCCCGTGGGCATGAAGCTGGAGAGCAGTGGAGCAGGGATCGCGGGCCAGATCTTTCTCTACAGACTAGGCTCCTACCTTGCCATCAGGCTGTTGTGTGTGTACATCTTGGGGGTCTCATTTCACTGCCTCTTTAGGGTAAGTTTCAAGAAATAGGACTGTTGGGTCGAAGGATATGCAGGCTCTTAGGGACCCTGACACACAGTCACATTCTCCTTTAATAAACGTCTGACACTTGAGAGACGGTTGGGGCCCTGAGCAGCAGCCAGATGGAAAGCCCTAGAAGATTTGGACAACCCCATTCAAAACACCCGCTAGTTCTGACTTGCCTTCCCATCTAGAAAATGGGAAGAGTGGCCCCTCCCAGGGTTGTTCACATCTCAGCCGATGGCTCTGATCTCAGCAAACGGTTGAGTGACTTAAGACAAGCTGGTCTGCTTCTCTGAGTCTCAGCTCCCTCATCCGGATAATGGGCTTGTTAACGAGGATAAAGTGAGAAAACGTGAGGTGACAGCGCCTGGCCCGTGCAAGATGTATGTTTCCCTTCTCTTTCAATCACTCGTCTTGCAATCTCTGGGGGCAGAGAAAAAGACGGCGACCAGATTCACAGGGCTCAGAGAGCCCCAGAGCAGTGTGCTTTCCCAGTGCAAAGTGCAGCCCTGGGATGCAGCCAGAGCACGTGGACTGAAACGATACTTTGCTAGGACCAAGCTCTGCAGAGAGGTTTGAAGACGCGCCATGCCTGAAAGACTGTGCTCGGCTCAGCATCGTCGGGCTCATGGGACGTCATTTTCTCAGAGTGTGGGGCAGAGTGCATGCCCACAGGCCTGCTTGGGGCGCTGCAGGAAGACAGACACGGAGGAGGGCAAAAATGGGCAGCTGACCCATCAATGCTTAACCTGTGGTGGCCGTGAAGGAGGCCTCCACAAGCAAATCCAGGCTGAGGCTGATGTGGTTTTAACGAGCAATGCCAGACCTCACAGACACAGAAGCCCAGGATCTTTTGGCAATAGTGGGGAGGCCTTCATTTTTTTCTTAAATCACTGAACTACATGGCTAAGAAGTTGAAGGATGGAAGGACAGAAGGAAGGGGGGCGGGGGGGGGGGGCGGTGTGCGTGCGCATGCGCACCATCCAGGGCATCAGGACCAGAGATGCTGCCTGAGCCTTGCTCTGCCCTGAACTCCAGCCCTGGGCACTCCAAGCCCTCCTGATGTTTAGGCTTCAGAAGGGGAAGCAGAGCCAAGTCCAGAGCTTGGGCCGACCATCTGTGTGACCTTGTGGATGTCACATCTCCTCTTTAGTTTTCAGCCTCTCCAACTGTGCAAGGGTGCCGAGCAGGACAATCCATTTCCAAGGTCCCTCCCTTTGACACTGACATTCAAGAATCATTTTCCCTGAGACCTTGGGGGTAAGAGATGGTGAAAGGTGGTGGGAGGGACGGGACAGACAGGTGAGCTGTCCCTGCTCCCGGGCGCCCCCATCAGGGCACAATGAAAGGCAGTGCCTGGCCCTCAGGCTGGTACCTCTGGCTTAGGTAGAAACTGAGCTAACAGGTGGCACTCTCGTCTTAACCAATTTCAACTGTCGAGGTCACACCATTCCCCAAACTCAGGCCAGCTGAAGTTCAAAACTACAGGCACTGTGGTTCCTGTGAGCGCAGCCAAGCCCTTTGCCACAACTCTGCTTTCAGAAGAGGGGCTGGAGTCTGTCAGTCAAGGGGACGAGGGGGGGAGTCTTATTAAATGCCCCGCTTCACTGCAATTAGTAGACCTGACTTCATGATACCGTTATTTTCAGTAAAGAAGAAAAAATTACACACATTCATTAAAGTGACCTTCCCTATTTCTCATACCCAGTCGAACGTCATGAAATATTTTTTTTTACTTGCAGCGTTGTTTTGGGAACACACCTCAGTGAGAGAAATCATCCAATCCTTTATATCCAATATAAAGATGGACTGGCCTCCGGCCCTACTCAGAAAATTTCAAGTTTTCAAATTCAATTCATTGAAGGCACAGTTTGTCTTTGATTGTCATCCTTTTCTGGAGTGTTCGGATGGTAGCTATTTCCAGCTCCTCCCCCACCCCAACACACAGACACACACACACACACACACACACACACACAGGCACTATGGGGATTTTAGCCTTCATCTGCACCAAGCATGGCAGCATCTCATGGTGAAAATACTGATATTTACTGTTGGGAGTAACTTGCCACGTTGGAAGCATAGACCATGATGCCCAAACAGAGACTTTTCATTCTCCCACTAACTTTGTTAGACAGTGGCGATCATCCCCGTTTTGGGGGGAGGGGGGACTGTGGCTCAGGGAAGGGGAGTCACCTGCCCAGGTTTCACGGCTCATCAGTGGGAGAACGAGGATTCAGATTCATTCCCACGTGACCCCACGGCCCTTCTTTCTCCAGCGAATTGCTTCTCTGGGGTAAGGGAAGGTGGCCCACTGTGTCTCACACTGATTCGCGTGCCCTCTCTGTGCCAGGTGTGAGGACAGTGACATGACTCACTAAGGTAAGCGGCTGACATGTGAGCTTCACAGCAGAAACGCAGCCGACCCGGAACCACTTCTCTCCTCACTCCTGGGCTCCCAGTGGAACGAGGAGGAAGAGGGACCCCGCAGGGTGGGACACACAGCGAGGGGGGGGGGGGGGCTGCCCCCCCCCCCCCCCCCCCCCCCCGGCCAATGAAAGGTTTGTACGGGGAGCTGTCACGCGTGGCCAGAGTCGCTTATGAGGAGCTATGCCAATGCCTCTCCGCCTGCAAAACCTCAGTCCAGGTGGCATCTGAAGGTTCCAGCAACAAACCGAGAGGCAGTTCAGGATGGTGGTTGAGGTCACTCGGTGGGTGGACTCAGGAGACCAATACCTGGGTTCTAATCCCAACTCTAGAACCCGCTAATTGTGTAATAGCTGCTAATTGTGTAACTAATTGGGCAAATTACTCAATCTCTCTATGCCTCAGTTTCCTCATCTGTAAAATGGGCTTAATAAATGCCTGTCCAGTGCAGCTGTGATGAGGACTTGAAGAGTTTACATAAAGTTTACACGTGTGCCTGGATGTGGAAGGGGAGGGAGTGTCCCTTAGCAGGGGGCCGAGAAAGGGCCATGTGTGTTCATCTCCCACTGACTTGTCTCCCTCACATTCCCTCGGGGGACCCTGGAAAGGAAGGGCGGCTCGTGGTCAGCCCTCCAGAGCTCTCTGCAGAGAAGTCTTCAAGGTATCAGGCCCAGTGCTTGACTTCCAGTCTGCGCCACCCCTGCCATGTTATATGTTACTCTGCCCATCTTGAAGGATGGCGTGTCTCAGGCTGCCCGTGGGAAGGTTTGTGTCCCTCTTCCACGCGGCCTCAAAGGTGAGCACCACGCTGTGCCCGTCGGGCCATCCCCGGTCCTCAGCTTGGCACCATGCACCTCTCCTGAAACCCCTTCTACTGAACAATAGCTGAGGTCTGTTAAGGTAGGTGACCTGCCCAAGGCAGCAGAGCAGTGCCTGGGGTCGCTCTCCCACCTCCAGCAGGGGCTGTCCGTACGGTCCCCCCCGATCCCTGCACTCACCAGCCACACCATCACGTAGGAGAAGACAGCAATCCACAGTGTGGCCGTGACGAAGGTGACCATGAAGAACTTCTCCCAGCGGGGCTTGCTGCAGTTGGGGACGGTGACGCACAGGAGGAAGATGAGCGGCCAGGTGAACACCCACTTGGCTTTGTCTCCCCTTGCCTCTGCGGTGGGATGGGGTGGGGCCAGAGGGAGGGGGAGAGAAATACACACTGGGTTACACACCTGCCAGTCTACCTGTTGGTTTACTTCTCCAAGCCAAACAAGAGAATGCCATCAAGGTGACTCCAAGCAAGTGGCCTCACAGAATCACACACTTCCATAATGCCACCCTGGAAGCCATCTTAGCAAGACAATTCAGTAAGTGTTTGTTGATTGAATAACTGCAGTCAATCCAATTCCTTCATTTGACAGAATAAGGAAAGTGAGACTCCGAGCAGGAAGGGATTTGCCCAGGGGAGCTGGAATGGGGATACAGAATGTGGAATGGGCTTTGGAATCAGACAGAATTGGGTTAGAATTCAAATGACCTTGAGCAATCCCATCGATCCACTTCCTCCTCTGACAATAACAGTTGTAGTAACAACACCACAATAATTGACACACGGAGTATTTGCTATGAGTAGTGGGCACAGAGCTGAGCACTTTCATTTCAGTAGTTTCTTCATCTGTTAAATGGGAACATTATCTTTTTCTTGGCTGTGGCAAGAACGACAGGATACAATGTACATAAAACACCCAGTGCGCAGAGCCTGGCACACAGTAGGTGCTCTGGAAATCTCAGCTCCTTTGCTCCAAGGTCACATACTCAGCCAGCGGCAGATGCAAGACTAAGATGTGGCGTCCTGGCGGGCAGGTATGACCTCACTGGCCCCTAGAACGGGAATCCACAAACATTCAACTGCGGAAAAGTGGCCTCAAAAAAGCCTCCAAGTGCAAGCATGGTGTCCTTAATAAGCCACCGAGTACAGTGTGCACATGCAGGCTCAAAACCTGCTCGTTGGTGATCCCAATGAAATGGTCCAGGAAGGACCTCTGAGAACTCTCTTCCATAAAAGCAACAAGAACACTGGCAAAAATTGTCAGAATCAACTTTTTTCAGAATTCTGGAAATTAACCAAAGGCTTGGAGCAATCCAGGGAGTGTTGATTGAAGGAAATAGGCTGGATCTCAGTAAGCACAGCAAGCTTTGAAGAGTTTTAACTTGCCCTGTTTCCATTCCCTCTCACCAACTCTGGAGTAGCCTTGAAAAACCAGCAGCCTGGCATCCACCAGAGGGGGCGGGACATGGTTGGAGCTCCTTTCAAGTCCATTCCCAGAGAATCGGCATTATTTGACCTCTCTGGTGGTTTCTTGGAAGACCCCACTTTCAAGGCTGTCTGTATTTTACCTGAATCACAGCTCATTGGTGTGAACAGCCTTTTCCTCAGGGGCATTTGTTGAAAACAATCAGAGGCAAGTGTTGAACATCGTGCTGCCCAAGGTGGTGGATTACAGTTGGCACAAACAATAGGCTAACAAAAAAGCTTGAAAGGAAAAACTGGGGAATGAAATATCCTGAGAGGGCTTTGAAAAGCTCCTGTATATTTCTGGGAATCTAGAAGACTATGAGCATGCAGAGGGCGGTGCCCAGGGTTATTCACACGCTCAGGAAAGACTTGAGAATGCCCCAAGCTTTCACCTCTGCCTGACACTGGGGCCCTGAGCAAGCAGGGAGGAAAGGCTAACATGGGGTTGTAAATTGCCTGCCTGAGCGTTGAAGCCATGCCCCCAAATACACACAGAACCCACTGGCAAAGAGAGGGAGCCTTCTTAGATCCAGGCATCTAAGGAAATCTCTGTGCAATCATTAGAGGGCCTTAGGCTAATCTAGCAGATATTTCAGTGGCCACACACCACAAAGAATTGAGATTTTACAGAATTAGTTGAGAAAAGTCACTAAACAAACAAACAACAACAATAAATAGCAACAACAAGCAGCCTGGGAAGGGAGAAGAATCTGATTTCCAGAGTTGTCAAATAACATTATTTAAAATGCCCACTTTTAACACCAACAAAAAATTATGAGACGTGTAAAGAAACAAGAAAATGTGGCCCATACACAGGAAAAAAGCAGATGACAGAAACCACACCTGAGGAATTGCAGACACTGAATTACTACACAAAGACTTTAAATCAGCTATTTTTGAATATGCACAAAGAAGTTTTTAAAATGTCTGAGAATTAAAGGGAAGTATGAGGAGGATTTCTCACCAGAGAATCTCAACAAAGAAGTAAAAATTATGAAAGACAGCCAATAGAATAGAGTTGAGAAGTACAATAACTAAAATGAAAAATTCACCAGAGGGGCTCAACAGCATACCTGAGCAGGAAGAAGAAAAAAAAAAATCAATGACCTTGAAGACCTTGAAGATCAATTGAGATTATCTAGTCTCAGGGATAGAAAGAAAAAAGAATGAACAAGAATGAACAGTGCCTCAGGGGCCTGTGGCACCATCACACACATGCCAACACGCACAATGGGAGTGCCGGAAAGAAAGGAGAGAGAGAAAGGGGAGGAAGAACATGTGAACAACTCATGTTCAAAAACTTCCCAAATCTGGTGAAAAACATTAATATATACGTTCAAGAAGAACACACATTCTTCTCAAGTTCACATGGAAGATTCTCCAGGATAGACCATATGTTAGGTCACAAAACATGCATCGATACATCTAAAATGATTTAAATCGTGCAAAGTATGTTTTACAGCCATTCCACAATGGAAAGAAATTAAAAATCAATAACAGAAGGAAAACTGGAAGATTCACAAATACGTGAACATTAAATAATACACACCTAAATAACCAATGGGTCAAAAAAGAAACCACAAGGGAAATGAAAACACTTTAAGATGAATGAAAATGCAAACATAATATACCAAAACTTACGGGGTGCAGGGAAAGCCGTGCTTAGGGAGAAGTTTGTGGCTGTATATGCCTATATTAAAAAAGAGGAAAGACCTTAAATCAATGACCTAATTTTCCTCCTTAAAAAACAAAAACAAGAAGAGCAAATTAAGTCCAAAGAAAGCAGAAAAAAGGAAATAAGATTAAAGCATAAATAAATGAACTTGAAAATAAAAAAACAATAGACAGAATCAATGAAACTAAAAGTTGGTTCTTTATAAAGATCAACAAAACTGACAAACCTTCAGCTAGACTGACCAAGAAAAAATGAGAGGAGACTCAAATTACTAAAATCAGGACTGAAAGAGGGTCATTGCTATAGACCTCACAGAAATAAAAAGAATTATTAAGGAACACCATGAAGAATTGTGTGCCAACAAATCAGACAACCCGGGCGAAATGGACGAAATCCTACAAGGACAGAAACTACCAAAACTGACTCAAAAAGAAACAGAAAATCTGAAGAGACTTATAACAAGAAGTTGACACAGTAACCAAAAATCTTCCCTTAAAGTAAAGCCAGGACCAGACGGTGATTTCTACTCAATGGTTAAAGATGAATCAGCATGAATCCTTGACAAACTTCCAAAAATAGAAGAGGAGGGAACACATCCCAATTCGCTCTGTGAAGCCAGTATTACCCTGACAGCAAAGCCAGACATTAAAAGAAAACTATAGACCAACAACCATCATGAATATAGATGCAAAAATCCTTACCAAAATCCTGTTAAACTGAATCCAGCAACAGATAAAAAGGGTTATACACCATGGCCAAGTGGGATTCATCTCAGGAAGGCCGGTTTGGTTCAGCACATGAAATTCAATCGATCCACCGTACCAGGTTAGCAAAGAACAAAATTGCACAATCATGCCCATTGAAGCAAAAAGGTCATTTGCAAAACTCCAATACCTTTCCATGACAAACACTCAACAAACTGGAAACAGAGGAGAATTGCCTCAGCCTGGCAAAGGTCACCTACAAAAACCCACAGCTAGCATCACACTTCATGGTGAAGGACTGAACGCTTTCAACAAGATGAGGATGTCTGCTCTTAGCACTGCTACTCAACACTGGGCTGCAGGTTTTAGCCTGGGAAACGAGGCAAGAAAAAGCAGTAGAAGTCATTCAGATCGGAAAGGAAGACGTAAAACTATCCCTATTTGTAGACAGCATGATCTCGTATAGAGAAAATTCCAAGGAATGCACAAAAACACTATCAGGACTAACAAACAAGCTCAGCCAAGTTGCAAGACACAAGATTAATATACAAAATTTAGCTGTATTTCTCTACACAATGAACAATCTAAAAACAAAATTAAGAAAACAATTTCAGGGGCTGGCCGGGTGCTAGAGTGGTTAAGTTCGTGCACTCTGCTTCAGCAGCCTAGGGTTCACAGGTCTGGATTCCAGATGCAGAGACAGCACCACTCATCAAGCTGTGCTGTGGCAGCATCTCACATAAAATGGAGGAAGGTTGGCACAGGTGTTAGCTCAGCGACAATCTTCCTCAAGCAAAAAGAGGAAGATTGGTGATAGATGTTAGCTCAGGGCCAATCTTCCTCACACACACAAAAAAGGGGGAAAACAATTCCATTTACAATAGCATCAAAAAAGAAAAAAAATACTTAGGAATAAATGCAACAAAACAAGCACAAGGGTTTTTTTTTGCAGGGAAGGAGTCTCCCTGAGCTGACATCTGTTGCCCATCTTCCTCTTTCCTTTTCTCCCCAGAGCCCAGAGCATGGTTGTATATTCTAGTTGTAAGTCCTTCTAGTTCTTCTATGTGGGCCACCACCACAGCACGGCTACTGACAGACACGTGGTGTGGTTCCACGGCTGGGAAACAAACCCAGGCCACTGAAGCAGTGAGAGCGTCAAACTTTAACCACTAGCATCAGGGCTGGCTCAAGAAGTATAAGATTTATATGCTGAAGACTACCCACGTCATCAAAGGAAATTAAAGAGACTGAAATAAACAGAAAGACATCCTGTACACGGGTTGTAAGACTGAATATTAAATGGAAATACTCCCCAAACTGATCTAAGATTCAATGCAATCTCTATACAAATCTCAGCTGACCTTTTTTGCAGAAATTGACAAGCTGGTTCTGACATTTATACAGAAATGCAAGGGACCCAGAGTAGCCAAACCAATCTTGACAAAAGAGCAAAGTTGGAGGATTTACATGCCCCAGTTAAGAACCTTACAACAAAGCTACAGTATTCAAGAGAGTGTGCTACTGGCATAAGGATATTCAGATCAATGGAATAGAATTTAGGGTCCAGAAATAAGTTCATGCATTTAAGGTGAACTGATATTTAACAAGGGTGTCAAGACAATTCAATAGGGAAAGAATAATCTCACAATCTCTTTAACAACTGGTACTGGGACAACTGCATACCCACACGCAAAGGAATGAAATTGGACCCCTACCTCACACCATACAGAAAAATTAACTCAAATCGGATTGAAGATCTACATCTAAGAGGTGAAACTATGAAACTTTTAGACAAAAACATGGGCATAACTCTTCATGACCCTGGATTTGGCAATGGTTTCTTAAATGACACCAAAAACACAAGTCACAAAAGAAAAAATAGATAAATTGGACTTTATCAAAATCAAAAATGTTTGTGCCTCAAAGGACACTATCAAGGAAGTGAAAGACAACCCACAGAACAGGAGAAAATATCTGAAAGTCATATATAAAGGTCTAGACTTCAGAATAATATAAAGGACTCTTTTTTTTTTTTTTTGAGGAAGATTAGCACTGAGCTAACTGCTGCTGCCAATCCTCCTCTTTTTGCTGAGGAAGACTGGCCCTGAGCTCACATCCATGCCCATCTTTCTCTACTTTATATGTGGGACGCCTACCACAGCATGGCTTGCCAAGCAGTGCCATGTCCGCACCCCGGATCCACACTGGCAAACCCTGGGCCGCCGAAGTGGAACGTGTGCACTTAACCACTGCGCCACTGGGCCGGCCCCTATAAAGAACTCTTACAACTCAATAGTAAAAGCCCCAATTCAAAAAACGGTCAAAGGATTTGAATAGACAGTTCTCCAAAGAAGATATACATATATAAATGGCCGATAAGCACATGAAAAGATGTTCAATATCTTTAGCCATTAGGAATGCAAAGCAAAACTACTTCATATCCACAAGCATGACTATAATAAAAAAGATAATAACAAGTACTGGTGAAGATATGGGACAACAAGAACCCTCATCCACTGCTGGCGGGAATGTAAAATGGTACAGTCTCTTGGAAAATAATAGTCTGGCAGTTCCTCTATATGTTCACAAAAAAACCTGTACTCAAATGTTCATAGCAGCATTAGTCATAATAGTCAAAAAGTGGGAACAACCCCAAATATCCATCAAGTGATGGAAGGATAAAAAAAAGGTAGTACATAAAGACAATGACTATTATTCATCCATAAAAAGGAATGAACACGCTACAACACGGATGAACCTAGAAAACATTATGCCAAATGAAGGAAGCCAGACACAAAAGGCCACATATTATATGATTCCATTTACATGAAATATCTAGAACAGGCAGATCCACAGAGACAGAAAGTAGATTAGTGGTTGCCAGGGGAGGGCAAGAATGAGGAGTGAGTGATCACGGGGATGGAATTTCTTTTTGGAGTAATGGAAAATCTCTGGAATTATATAGTGGTAATGGTTGCACAACTTTGTGAACATCCTAAAAACCACTGAAGTGTACACTTTACAAGTGTGAATTTATGGTATATGGATTTCATCACAATAAAAAAAATTGCAAAGCAGACGGGCAAGAGCTTCAGCTCTGCACATCTGTGCTTGAATCTTCCTAAATCATTAAAAGCATATTTTCTGAAAAAAATAAAACCCAGCCTTCTTATAATAATGAGCCAAGAGAACATAGCGAGCTCAAAATCAGCAAATCATTCACGTATTCATCCTAGATGCTGCGTCTAGAAAAACACCTGTGTTCTCAGATCTTTCTCCACATGCACCTTTCTGCGCCTTGTCAGCCTTGCACAAACAGGAGGAAGGTTTCTTGCCTGATTGGTTTGTCCAAAATCTCTGGCTCGTCTCTTGTCAGCCCACGTCCCAACTCACCTAGGCTCCAGGAAAGGCCTAGGGCATCTCCAGAACTGCCCTACAACTCTGTATACAGGGGAAGAACTCACTTGAGGAATTGTAACCCTGGACACCTAAAAGCCCAGGAGTGTCTTTGCAGACGTATACAAATGGCACAGCAGAAGGATCAACTTATTTTCAATGACACCAGTTGCATCGAGTTTTTGTCTTTCTGCCTGGTGTGGGTTTTGCACCTGGTTTGGGCATCTACCCTGATCTGGCCGCACCCAGACAGCAAGCCTCATGGCTCACCATTGTTTCCTAGGAAAGGATGCTCCAACAGACCCATTCCACAACTGTGTTTTCCACCTGTTGGAGGTGACCCATTAGTAGATTGTGAAATTAACTAAGCGAATGGTAGCTAGAATTTTCTTAAAAAGAAATAGGAAATATGAGTTATTGTATGTAGTAAGAGTTAAATATTCCATGAGACTTCTGTTTCCTTTTTATAAATATCCGTTATGTCTGTTTATTTATTACTGGAGGTCATGGTCAAGTGTGGAAAACTTCCACAGGGCTCATTCTGGCCCCTGCCCCCGACGCCTTCCACCTGTCTTCAGCCTCCCTTTTGCTCTGACTCTTCTGGAAAAGCCTTTTCTCATTAACTGCTTTGAGTTTTAAGAATATTTATGAATTACTGAAACTCTACCCAAGCTGACCTATGGCCTCACTGCCCGAATCCACCATCTCCAGCTCTCTGGGACAGAGTGCAAACACAGAGCGCCTTCTGCACCAGTCTGGACCACACCATTAGCAGGAGGTGATGTGCTGTCCTATTTTCTAGCAGCCTGCACTGCGTAATTAGGCACTTCGCTCACTGTTTCGTTCCCTAATTGCTCTATACATTGTGCAGTGATCCAGGCCAAGACACGCCGTGGGCAAAGCTCTGGCATCTGACCTGGATTTCTATCCAGCTGGGTAACTCATCAGCTGTATGAGTCACTGGGCAAGCAGGCCCCCCCGAGCCTCATTTCCTCACCTTAAAATGGAGGTGATAGAAGCATCCTGGGGGCTTGGGAGCATGAGTACTCGTCAACGCACGGCCCAGAGAAGAGCATGTCTCACTATTACTGTTGGAACTGTTGATACAGACCCAGTTTCAGACACTGCCTGGAGCTGTCAGACCACAGCTCTCGACATCTGGCTTGGAAGTCACAGTCATGCCAAGTTTTGAAGCTGGAGGGCAAGCCACTCACAGGCAGGGACTCAGTGGTTCTTCCATGCCCGTGCCCGCAGCAGAGCCCCAGCCCACGCCCTGGCGGTGGCCGAGCTCAACACACATGAAATGAATGCGAGGTCACAAGGGCCGCCCAGGACATAGGGACAAGATCAGGAAAAGACCATCTGAAATAAAAACTAAAAAAAAAAAATCACACAGAGCGGACATGTATCCCCATTTGCAAGCCCATTCCCAGGAGAGGATTTCTACACATCGTGCTGACGAAATTAGGTATTTCCCGAACGTCTCTCAAGAGATCATGACACCTCGCCAGGACACGTTACTGGAATAGAGACATTAGAAAGCCCAAGTGCACATGACCAGGGTCAGGAGGCGCAGACAGCTGGAACCTATTCTGGGCCTTGTGGGATGTCTGGAGTTCTGATTTGGCAAGAATCCTGGGACACCTTTGGCAGCAATACCCTGACTAGGGGGTATTTCCTCCCAGCCACAACTGTGCTCCTGCCTGTGACTGGCCCAGGGGTGGCTCCAATCCGACTGAGTCTACTCCCCAGGACACTGAAATTGGGACCAGTTTCAATGTGTGTAGCTGGAACTGTGAAGTCAGCATGGCAGAGGCAGAGGAAGCTGGTCCGAGGGGCAAGGGATTAATCAGGGACAGGAACTGGGAGGGGGGCCTGCCTGACCATTTGTTGCCTGGTTCCACCTGGTCCTGATTTCCACCCGCACCAAACACCTCTGTACCTTTCTCATTAAATTCCCTTTCCTGCTCAAGCGAGCTCTAGCTGGCTTTTTACTTGTAACCACCGGGTCCCAAACAATAGAGTGATGAAGACAGAAACAGCCCTGCCACAGGGAGGGGCTTTTCATTCTGCCACCCTGGCCAAGTGCTTCTCACTCCTTGTTTTAATTCTGTGCTCACATGTGCCCCAGGATGCGGTCTCCTGAGCTGATGTGCCCACGAAGTGGGCCTCAGCCTCCTCCTCCGCCAAGCAAGAGGCAGAGACTAGATCGACTGTTCTCAAATCTGGCTGAACATCCACGTCACCTGGGGGGCTGGTTAACATATTGACTTCTGAGCCCCACCAGGATTCTAAAGATTCTGACTGCTTTAATGCCCTCGAGGTCCAAGGTCACGCTGCAATACACATTATCTTGCCAAACCCACATCTAAGGTGTCAAAAGATGTCCCCAGCATGTTTTAATCAGGTGTGGTAAGACACTGGCACGAAGGAGGTGGTTCAGAATATTGGGGTCTGGATTGGTCTGTTTGTGCGTGAAAGGCGTCTTCCCAGACGAGTAGTTTGCTTTAAGAAGGGGCTAACACCAAGCATTTCCGAGTCATAGGGGGCATTTGTAGTTCTTGTCTGGCCGGCATCCATCCCTTTAGTGTTAACAGCACACTAATGTTCCTTTGGGGAGCCAGCCCTCCATCCATGGCTGACCCCACCCCCTAGGTCTATGGCTGGGTGTGTGATTCAAGGTTGGCTAATGCTGTCTCCCATAGTGTGTTCATTCTCTGTGCCAGGCCCTATTTCAGGCACTGAGAATCCAACAGTGAACGAGACAGCAACGTTTGCCATTGAGAGGAGCACATAGGTTCGGGGCTGGGCACACAACCCACTGAGAGTCAACCCCAAGGATTTTGCTGAGAATCATTGCCTCTAAGATCTATTGTCCTTTCCTTCTTATTAACAGAAACCTATTTTGTTTGGCACAGTTTTCCAGCTAAAATCTTAACTTCCTAGGCTCCCTTGTAGGTAGGAGTGGCCACGGAGAGTTCTGGACAATGAGATGTAAGTGGAAGTCTACGTGGCAGGGCTTCTGGGAAGACGAGTATCTTCCTGACAAGAAGAGACAAGCTTCGTGACGTGCGTCTCCTGCCCTTTTTCCTTTCTCCTTGCTCCTGCCTGGAACATGGACACACTGGAGCCGCAGGAGCCAAATGGCAATCTTGGAGACAAAAGCCACCTGCGAAGGATGGCGGAACTGAAATGGGACATGGATGATAAGACAGAACTGCGAGAGTCCCTAATCTCAGGACATGTAATGTGATAAAATAAGTCCCGTGAGGTGAAGGCTCTGCCACTTGAATCTCCTGCTACACGACCCTTAACTCAGACAGAGGCAGCGCCCAGGCCCTGGGTTAACCCAGTGTCGCATGTCTACACGGCTGGTGGCCATCTTCACGAGCTGCCTGAGGATGAAACCAACCCAGGGAAAGCACTGCTGAGAGATGAGCAGTATCTTGTGACCATTTGAGCCCAATGTCCAGTTTTACCTGACGGTGGATTCTCCCTGTGTACCTGCCACTACGGGCTCTTTGGTTTAAACCAGCCTGAAGCGGGTTTCTCCAACATAAAGAGTCTAGACTAATTCATGGGTAAAATGATAGTTTAGAGGGTGACAGGGGTGATGGGACAGCGTCTACACTGACGGATCTCCCCCCACCACCACCGGGAACCCCTCCTGGCCCCCACTGCCACCCCTTCAAGTTCACCGGCAGGGATGCTGAGAGAGGCTAATCACGGACTCCAACTGATGTGCAAACATGAGAGAAAGGAGGATTGCTGTTTCTTTTACTAAGCTCTCAGATTTCTCTTTTGAAGTAGGAAATTACAATTTAATTATGTGAAAAAAATCTTAAAATGAACTGTAACAAAACAGATGGCTAATCATACTGGAGGAAAAAATTAAGAACAGATGCAGTCGCTGATGAAAAACTTCAAACAAATTAATTTGGACGGTTAACTAGACACTCCAATTAAGGGAGCGGTTAACTCGTGGTATGAGGGCTGCGTGAGTCACTGGACGGTGTAAAGCAGGTATTCACGGAGCCGGGAGCCAGAGGCGCCTACAGGATCCAGACAGTGCAGTTCTAGAACAGTGGCTCTCAAACTGAGTAGAAATCAGAAGCCCCTGGAGAGCTTGTTAGACCCTCCCTCCCCCAGAGCTAATGGTTTGGCAGGTCTGGAATGGGGGTACGAGACATTTCACTTCATTTCTAGCCAATAGAAACTTCCCTGATGCTGCTTCTCCTGGGACCCCTTTGAGAACCACCCATCTTGGTTAACTCTATTTAAAAACAACTGAAATATAATTAACATGTCATAAAATCCACCCATTGAAATGCACAACTACATGGATTTTAGCATATTAGAAAGCTGTGTAAGCATCAGCACTGTCTAATTCCAGAAGATTTTCATCACTCCCAAAGAAACCTGGTACCCATTAGTCATTCCCCATTCCCCCACCTCTCTCAAGCTCTGGCAACCACCAATCCACCTGCCTCTATAGATTTACCTATTTTGGAAACGCCATGTAAATGGGATCATAATATGTGGCCTTTTGCGACTGGCTTCTTTCACTTAGCATGTTTTCGAAGTTCTTCCACGTTGTATCATATATTAACACTCCATTCCTTTTTATGGGTGAATAATATTCCAGGATGTGCATGTACCATATTGTGTTCATCCGTTCATCACTTGACGGATATTTGGATTGTTCCTATGCTCTGGCTACTATGAGCAATGCTGCTATGAACATTCATGTACAAGTTTTTGTGTGGACACATGTTCTCATTTCTCTTGGGCATGTAACTAGGGGTGGCATCGCATCATATGGTAACTCCATGTTTAACTCTTTGAGGAACTGACAGTCTGTTTTCCAAGGGGCTGTACCATGTTACCTTTCCACCAGCAGTGTATGAGGGTTCCAACATACCCGCATCCTTGCCAGCACAGTGCTGTCTCCTTTGATTACAGGCATCCTAGTGGGTGTGAAGTGGGATCTCACCGTGGTTTTGATTTGCATTTTCCTTATGACTAATAACGCTGAGCATCTTTTCATGGATTTATTGGCTATTTGTATATCTTCTTTGGAGAACGGTCTATTCAAATCCTTTGCCCATTTATAAAAGTGGGTGTTTTTATTGTTGAGTTCTAAGAGTTCTGTATAGATTCTGGATACTAGATCCTTATCAGAAACATGATTTACAAATGTTTTCTCCGACTTTGAGTTGTCTTTTCACTTTCTTCATAGTGTCCTATACAAAGTTTTTAATTTTGATGAAGTGCAATTCATGCTTTTCTTTGGCTACTTAGGCTTCTGTTATATTTAAGAAACCATGGTCTAACCCAAGGCCATAAATATATACACCTATATTTTCTTATAAGAGTTTCATATTTTTAGCTATCACTCTCAGGTTCCTGTTTCATATTGAGTTAACTTTTGTATATGGTGTGAATTAGGAGTCTAGCTTCATTTTTTTTTAATGCGGTTATCCAGTTGTCCTGGCACCATTTGTTGAAAAGATTTCTTAAAACAGATTTGGAGAGATTGCACGGAACCTGTACATCAAGTTGAGGACTTCTGCCATCTTAAAATTTTTCAGTCCTCCTATTAATGAACATAGGATATCTTTCCATTTAGATCTTCCTCAATTTCTTTCAGAAACATTTTGTAGTTTTCAGTGGGCAAGTCTTGTACTGCATTTGTTAAATCTATTCCTAAGTATTTTATTCCTTTTAATGCTATTGTAAATGGAATTGTTTATTGCTAATGTAGAGAAATATAATTCGACTTTGTATATAGATCTTGTACCCTGCAAGTTTATTCATTCTAACAGTTCTTTTTGCTGCATTCCTTAGGATTTTCTATACACAAGATCGTACTATTTACAAATACAAATAGTTTCACTTCTTCCTTTCCAATATGAGGTCTTTTATTTTTTCTTTCCAATTTGCCCTGGCTAGAACCTCCAGCACGACATTGAACAGAGGTGGTGAGAGCGACATCTTTGTCTTGCTCCTGATCTTAGGGAGAAATCTTTCAGTCCCTCACCATTACAAGTATGATGATAGCTGTGGGTTTTCTGTAGATGTCCTTTATCAGGTTCAGGAAGTTTGCATCTATTCCTAGCGTGTCGAGTGTTTTTTCATCAAGAAAGGGTGTTGGATTTTGTCAAAGGTTTTTCCCTATGGAGAGGACCATGTGGTTTCTGTCCCTTATTCTAACAACGAGGATTGTTACGTTGTTTCTCATATTTTGAACCAACCTTGCATTCCTGGGATAAGTGTCATTTGGTTAACTCCATTTTATAAAGAGGAAAACCAAGTCCCAAGAAGGTTAATGAACTGCCCAAAATCTCACAGAAAATTAGTAACAGAGCCACAGACAGACACTGCTTCCCCAGCCAGCAGCCTCGAGCCGGCCTTGGTGGGGAGTCAAAGGGCTGTGGGTGAAGGTGGAGCATTGCCAAGGTCGGGTTAACGACCGGCCACCTCGCCTTGATCCAACATCTGTGCCATGCCTCACATCTTGGAGGTGGTTTTCACACACACTCTTTGTTCTTCATGTCAGTTTTGGGGGACAGGTATTCCCCCCATTTCACAGGTAAGTAAACCGAGGTTTGGTGAAATTCAGTGACTCCTATAAACATCTCAGACAGCGGGAGGGAGTGCCAGGACTTGAACGCAGGTCTTTAGAGTCTAAATCCTGGCTCCTCTGTTCTACACTGCCCCTGAGTCCCAGGATTTTGAGGCCTGTGGAAGTCCTTTTTCTGCCCACCGGCTGATAGGGGTGTCAACTATCACATTAGAGCTTCATACTTTTGGCTCAGGGGTGTGATCCAAACAGAAAAATCCTCTTGAGAAGGGGCACCGCTAGAGTTTTCTTATTCCTTGGGGTGAATGAACTTCAGAATCAATAATTTTTAGTTGTTTTTAATGCACTTTTGTTTTATCCTTCGATTTAGACTTAGCCATTAGATTGCCTTCAGAGGACACAGATGCTTCACAGTTAACAGTTGGCTAGACTGCCGGGTTCAAATCCTAGCTCTGGGATATGATAGCTGTGTGACCTTGGGTAAGTATCTAGCCTCTCTGTATCTCAGTTTTCTCATCTGCAAAATGGGATAACAGTTCCTATCTCATAGCACTACTGTGAGACTGAAAATGAGCCAGCACATATGACGTATTTAGAATAACGCCTGGTGCAGAGGAAGCCCTACATTTTAGCTACCGTTGTTAACCACCACGTTAACTTCCACCTACTGAGTACCTACTATTGTCAAACACCGGGTTGGGTGGTTTTACAGAGACTAGAACAGCTTCAGAGAGATAAGGCCACTCACCCAAGGTCACACAGCTAGGAGGTGGCAGATCCAGGAGTCCAACACCAAACCTCTTAGTGACACCATCCTGACTCCCGGGGGGCTGGTTTTGATGGTGAGGGCCCTAGAGGGGCAAGGAGGGGTCCCATGGGAAGCAGACGAGGTCAGGGCTGCAATCAAACTAAGCTGCCACGCTGAGGTTTGGGGGGAAGGGGGAGGATGAAAGGGAGGATGGGAGAGAAAACGCTAGGCTTCAGTAAGGTCAGAGGCAGGTGCTGCTGAGGGCAGACACAGCAGTCCGGGCCGGGGGCACAGAGACCAAAGGCCCAGGAAGATACGCCCAGCAGCCCAGCGCAGAGACCTGCAGAGCCCGTGGGGGCTGAGAGAGGCCTTCCCCAGGGAGGCAGCCCAGGCTCTGTCTCCCCGTCACGCTGGCACAGTCAGGTAACACGGTTCGGCCTCTGGGACCCTGTTCACGTGTCCCCACGAAGGCAGCTGCCTTTCCAAGAAGGGGGCCAGACCAGACCTGCACACCGGGATCTCCCAGTTCTCCCAGTCAACGGAGAAGCCAGGGCCAGTGTTCCCTCAGCCGGTGAGGACCCCAGGGACCCCCGTCCCGGCTCTGCAGACCTGCCCACAGCCCCTACTGTGTCCATCTCTGGGACTGGAAGTAAACAGGTCCCAGAGCTGCAAGGACATCGGAGTTGATACACCGGCTCTCTTATTCTAAAGACGACCCCAAGTTACGGCCGGCTTTGCACCCCACCTCAGGAATCTCAAGGCTTCCGGCAAAAGAGAATCCTTCCGTTCTCTGTCCCTCTCTGCTGCGTGGCAGCAGGTGCACCCTCAACCTCTCTGAGCCTCCACGTCCTCATGTGTGAGATGGTAGCAATTGCCCCGCCTCAAGCAGTTGTGGGGAGGCTAAAGAAAACAGGAAGTACGGAGCTCTTTGTCCTGCCTCTGAAAGCCTCACCTCGAACTGGAGGCCCTGGAGAGTGTGAGAGAGAGGCTGCTGGTGTTAGGAACACCCAAAGGAGTCAAGAACACTTGCTGCTCCTCCAGGCTGCCAGCAGCCCTCCCCTGAAACATCCAGCAAACCCGCTACGGTGGGGTGGGGCTGCCGTGCTCCTGGTGTCTGCAGACCACACAGACTGGCCGCCGGCCAGCTCCCTGCGCTTCCTCCTGCTGCTCCCTGCAGCCCAGGGGACATCCTGGCCGGGCAGAGGCCCTCTCAGCCCAGGTCAACGCTGGAACCAGGCAGAGGACATCACTTTGGAGTCCGGCCGAGCTGGGTACCAGCCCCTCCCATGTCACCTGCTCCCCTGTATGCAGGCTCCCGAGGCCCCATCTCCTCACCTGGGAAACGGGGCCACACCAGCCATCTGGCAGGGCCATGCTGCAGACTCTAAGCTCCGCATCCGAGGTGTCGACTAAGGAGGTGCCTGAGGAAGGATGTGTCTGCCAAGTTCTGGGCTGAGGCCCTGTGTCTTCCTGTCTCACTATGAGATTGAAAGCTGCACGGGTCCCTCACCAGGTCTGCTTGGGTCTAAGTCAAGCCATCAGTTCAGACTGGTTTTATTGCCTTTCTCCAAGCTGCACTACAGCTCCACGAAAGTGGACATGCTGAGCGGCCTTCGGCAGCCCCTCCTTCCAGTGTGTCCTCAGAGGCATCTCCCAGACTCCCTTGCAGCTGAAGTTCTGGATTCAAAATAGGTTCCCTAGGGGCCGGCCCTGTGGCCGAGTGGTTAAGTTTGTGCGCTCCGCTCTGGTGGCCCAGGATTTCATGGGTTCGGATCCTGGGCGTGGACCTGGCACTGCTCATCAGGCCATGCTGAGGCGGTGTCCCACATGGCACAGCCAGAAGGACCCACAGCTAGAATATACAACTATGCCCTCGGTGGGAGGGGAAGGGGGGGGGCTTTGGGGAGAAGAAGAAAAAAAAAAAGAAGAAGATTGGCAATAGATGTCAGCTCAGGTGTTTCTACAGACAGTAGAAACAGATGTTAAAACAAACAAACAGGTTCTCTAACTTGAAAAGCAGAATTGCGGAGGGGCCGGGCTTTCTGCTGCTTGACGCACTGCCGTCTGCATGGCTCTGGGAGCTGGCTTTGCTGCCCCAGCGTGTCCTAGCCCAGGCAGTGGCTGAGTGGCATCAGAGACAGTCCCTGAGGCTTGACGAGCATCACAGGGTCCAGTGTGTGCTGCTGGGGGTGTGCAGGCACAGCCGGGGCAGCGGCCTCTTGGTCCCTGGATCACAGCTCTGACAGTGAGGTTCTGGAAACCCCCGGCTCCCCACCTCCCCAATTCTGGCGTGCTGGCAGGGCCAGCCAGTCCAGCTGGGGGAGCTCTGGGAGTCGTTGCTGGTGCCCACGATTGCAGAAGGCACCTAGGTCTCTGTATTAATTTCCATTTCTCCTCATCTGAGATAAGCTACAGCCATCATCTCCTGATGATGTTAGAGGCCCTTGTCATAGACACCCACAGGGATGCAGGCATGTGTGGGCTCAGCCCCTCTGCCCTCAGGACCAGTCTTCCTAGGGGCCACCAAAGCCATACTGGCCAGCACAGCTGACTGACCAGGGGTGGACACCGGACCTCTGGGCTGACGGCATTTTCTCTCGGGACTCTGGAATTCAGAGGCAACACCAGTGAGCTAAGTCAGGGAGGCTGGAACTGTCACAGGTCAGTCTGGGGCCACCGGGAGGCCACACTCTGCCTGTGGACCAACAGTGAATTTGAGAAAGCTGGTCTGCAGCCAAGGAGCAAAATGAGACAGGCTTGCAGAGAGAAGCGAAAACAAGAGCCAGGAAGAGCCTCGACCTCCCCTGAGGCCGAGTCCAGCCATTTCGCTGCTCTCAGGATCCAGGACACGCTCAGGGGAGCTCGTGCAGGTGTCTGTTGTGGCATCCGAAGAGGCTGCAGGATTGTAGCACGTGCCAGCACATGGGGGGTCCCGGGCCCCTTTGCCTCCCACCTCCCAGCTGCACTGTGCTGGCCCGGCTGCAGGGGCGTCTCGGAGGGGATCCCAGACACGTGGCCTGGACGCCTGGTTCTGTCTGGTCGAGACCACCCCTTGGGGAAGCCCCTGGCACTCGGTTTCCTGCTTTGGAATATAAGGCGGCTGGTCTAAAATTCCCAAGATCTCCCTTAACCCTAAGATTCAGAGAAAGTTTGTTGCTAATCACAGGTAACTTGGAGGAAAACGGCTTTCATTTAGATCGAAAAAATACTGAGGGGGCCAGCCAGGTGACACAGCAGTTCAGTTCGCACCTTCCACTTTGGCAGCCCCGGGTGTGCGGTTCAGACCCTTGGTGCGGACATGGCACTGCTTGGCAAGCCATGCTGTGGCGGCATCGCACATATAAAGTAGAGGAAGATGGGCACGGATGTTAGCTCAGGGCCAGTCTTCCTCAGCAAAAAGAGGAGGATTGGCAACAGATGTCAGCTCACCAAAAAAAAAAAAAGAATTACTAAAAAAGGGGGGGAGATCAAAAATAAGAGCTCTCAGAAATTTATGGTAATGAATTTAAAAAAATGTTGAGCCTTTTTCTTCATTGTACTCTGCTAGCTATTTTTATAAACCACTCATCACCAGAAAGTGGAAATAATCCAAATGCCCATCAAGAGGTGAATGGATACATGCGGTCAATCCATACGGTGGAATATTACTCAGCCATAAAAAAGGAATGACGTACCGATCCACGCTACAACACGGATGAGCCTTAGAAACATCATGCTAAGTACAAGAAGCCAGTCACCAAAGGCCAAACATCGTATGATTCCATTTAATTGAAATGCCCAGAACAGATAAATCCAAAGAGACGGAAAGTAGAGGAGTGGTGGCCAGGAGACGGGAGGAGCGATGAGGAATAACTGAAAATGGGCAGGGGTCTCTTTTGGGGGAGGTGAAGATGCTCTAAAGTCGACTGTGGTGATGGCTGCACAACTTTGTGAACATACTAAAAGCCATTCAATTGTATACTTTAAAGGTGTGACTTATAAGTGAATTATATCTCAATAAAGCTGTCATATTAAACAGTAAAAAGTTCAGCCAGCGTTCGTTCTAATTTGGCTGTGAACTGACACCTCACTGCTCCACAAACAGTGATCGACAAGGACGCTTCTTTGAAATCCTGGCTTTGCCTTATGACACAATCTACTGAATGTGCAATTTCTCGTGTGGCAAGAGCAAGATCGTTTCCACCACAAAGCGCTGCGTGTCTCTGGGGGCCTGGAACAGCTGGGAACCACGTCCAGAATTTCACATGTCACTGAGCCCACAGCACCTGCAGCGTCTCCTCTGCTTTCGCAGCTGTGCCGAGGAGAGAACAGGGGAGCAGAGCTTTCTAGAGCTCTATTTCTGCAGCATCCCCCTTACCGGGTTTAGAGAGACTCAACCGACCCACCCGAACCGTGGGTCTCTCCTCCCACCAGGACCGTGCAGAACTGAGGGAGACGGGGGGTGGGTGGGCAGAATAAGGTCCCGAGCTTCCCGAAATCCGATTGCCTGTGTTGAGTTTGGTTACAATAAAGGAAGAGAGGGGTTAGTGTGCCAGCCAGGCCTGAAGAGGGCACGTCAGGTCCCCGATGGCTCAGAATTCAACTCACTTCAACAAGGTTTACTAACACAGACACACGTCACTTGGCACCCTGTGTACAAGCTAGAATTTGCTAACAACCTGGACAGAAGCAAGTACTTCCTCATGGCTCCAAAGGAATGGAGAGCCGGAACGTTCCATTAGGTGGCCGACAGTGTTGTCCCCTAAGCACATGTGGGGTCAGAATGCCAGTGCAAATCCTGGCTCTTCCCCTTCCTGCTGTGTGACCTTGGGCAACTAAAGCTCTCTGTGCCTCAGTTTCTTCACCTGGGAAATGGGGACAATAAAAGTAGCCACCTTCGAGGGCTGGCATGAGGACTTGATGAGCTAATATGTGTGAAGCACCTCCCCAGGTCCACAGTAAGTTCTCACCAGGTCTGACCTCCTGTTCCTGTTCCCAGAACCTCCACAGGCCTGCACTCTGTGAAACCACATGCACCCCGCAGTCCCTCCACTGAAATGAGCTGAACTGCATTGTGGGTCCAGGGTACATATACATCTGAGGCCATTCACCCGCTCAGTGACAGGCCTGGGGCTTGTGGTCTGGGACTCTGCTCTCCACTGGACCAGGCCAGGATGGTGTCCACAGCTCAGGAGGCACAGGGTGGAAGAGTGGCTCCCCGCATAATGGCTATGTGACTTGGGAAGTCCCATAACCTCTCTGAGCCTCAGTTTTCCTCTCTGCAAAATGAGGATAATGTTAAGGCCTCCCTCACAAGGCAGCTGTGAGGGTTAAAGGAAAGTGCACAGAACAAAGAGGCAGTACTGCACAGTGGTTAGCACGGGCTGCCCAGGTTGGAAACGCTGCTTGCCACTTAGGAGCTGGGTAACCACCGGCAAGTCACCTAACCTCTCTGTGATTCCCTTTCCTTCTCTGTCTATGGAGAGAACCACTCCCACCTCACGTGTGGTGAGGATTAAATGAGGGAATACAGGGCATGGCATACAGAAGCCCCGTAAGAATCACCCATTTTTCACTTAGGGTCTAACACACAGCCCATCACCAATAGACGCTGGCTGTAAAACAGCCCAGAGGTGAGGACCAGCATCCCAGTACAGAGGATGCGACTTCCTCACCCATTTGGGGGCAACAGAGAGAAGCCCCGTGGGAGGACCAGGCTGTGGTCAGACTGTAAGTCAGCCACAAACAGCCTGCGTGCAGGGCA
Source organism: Equus quagga (assembly GCF_021613505.1). NCBI lineage: Eukaryota > Metazoa > Chordata > Mammalia > Perissodactyla > Equidae > Equus > Equus quagga. The sequence continues at coordinate 33,965,073 of NC_060286.1, read as the reverse complement.
TTCCCCGGCCGACCACTTCAGGGCAGTGCCAGGGCTGGAGGCCACAGCTTCCTAGGAGAGAGAACTCCTCCTCCCCCTCCTCTTCCCTGGCCAACAGCTGGCCCGGGAGGCCTAAGGACCGGCCTCCGTGCCCAGAGCGGGAAGAGCACAGGTGCGTTCGGTGCTGATGCAAATCCAGCAGCAGACCAGGCGAGCCCCAGAGCCAGGCTGCCTGGTGCCCTGGAACTCTGGTCAGGCAGGAGGGCAGAGCCGGGCTGCAGGCTGGCGCATCTACCTCCTCCGGGATCGGCGGTGTTACCGGGAAGGAGATGATGAACAAAGTGCACGGAGGGGTTATCTGCCTGCATTTGCCCCGCCAGCCCGGAAGCTCCCAGAGAGCAGACACCAGGGCTGTCCTGTGCCCACCCAGACCCCCAAAGCCCAGAAGAGTGTGGTGCTGTTTTCCACCGACTGGAATCATCTTGTCTGCAGCCCAGTGCCCGCACACAGCAGTGCTCGGGAGATGCTGGTTCCTCTCCCCGACCCTCAGAGGACCCGGCTCCCCGTCTCCACTGGGACCCTCCTAGAATACTGTTTGCAGCCCAACCAGGAGAGGATACGAGAAGCTGGGGCTAACAGAAGCCACGGGATTCAAGCACACTGTGACCCGAATTCACACCTCCTGAGGACCTACTATGTGTCAGACAGTGCACAGAGGCGGCGGCCCATGATCTTAGTTACTACCCGGGGCAACCCCAGGAGGCAAGTGCTGTCGCCCCGATTTGTGGATGAGGGGCGGAGCTTCAGGGAGTGAAGCAGCTTGCCCACGGCCACAGCGCTGCTAAGTGGGAGAAGTGAGATGCAAACCCGGGACTCCTGGATGCCGGAGCCGGCCCCCAGCCCGTCTCCACAACATAGAAGAGCTGCAAGGAGGGCGAGGAAGTGACTTGTGGTTTCTAAGGGCAACATCTGGAAACACATCCACAGGGACACAAAGGGACACTTCTGCAGGGACACGGAGAGCCCCGGCCTAGTCCTGAGGACAAGAAGAGGCGAGCACTGGGCGGCAGCTCTCGGCCCTTGGCTCTGCTGCAGGCGAGCCCAGGGGAACATCCTGGAGCCTCAGCTTGAAGAGGGAGGTGGCCCAAGTACAAGAGGAAGTCCTGCCCCGCCAGGAAGGGCAGAGCTCCCCCAGAAGGACTCCCGGGTGCAGAGAATGTGGGAGCTCTCTGGTCTGAGCCCTCGTGAGAGAACAGCATCTAAGACCCTCACCCTGAGAGGTGACCCACCCAGAGTCCCCGCAGGGAGTAGATCCGACTCCCCACAGCCACTTCCCAGGGGAGCAGCAGGTCTGGGGACAAGGACGGGGGAGGGGGCGGTAGGCCCTGGGGTCCACCCCACCCAATCCTGCCAAACTCAAGGTTTTACGGAAATGGAAAGATGAGTTGACCTTACACAGAGCCGCCTTACTCGACAGAGTAGCGGCCACCAAGAAGGGCACATCCCTTCTCGGGCTTCCTGGAGAACCCTAGTCAGCGCGCAGCATCAGGACCAGGACTCAGATGAAGTGGCCCCATCGGGCCCCACCTCTGTAAAATGGGGATTCCACCTCCCATATCCTGGGGCCGGAGAACAGAACCCACCGAACCAGACCCCCTTCTCGGTCCTCCCCCAGCAAGCGAGGCTGCTCCCAGGATCGTGGCTGCTTCTCCCTCCCTGTGACCACACTCCAGGCCTCTCTGGTGTCAGGTCTCCAGGCCTCGAGGAAACCCCTTTGGTGTCCGCAGCCCCAAGTCCCTGTACTCGGCCCCACGTGGACTGGGGACAGGAACCGGGCTGGTGACGTGAGGATGTGGGGCTGTGGGGCTGTGTGGGGTACCCAGGGCTCCAGACCCAAGGCCCGTGTCGGAACCTCCTATGAACACAGAATAAGAAATGCTGGGTGGGGCCCCGCGCTGGGTCATCGCCTGGGGGCAGGCTCTCCTCTGGGTGGACACTGCCCTCCCATGATCTCACCCGCAGAAATCTCCTTCCTCCTGGTGTTTACAAACAGGGGCACTGACATAGGTTCCTGGATCTGGAGAAGACCACCCCTCCTCTCTGTGTCCCACACCCGGCCCCAGGGCCCCAGCTCCCACGCAGCGCAGTGTGACCTTCAGCCCTCCAGACAAGCTGGCTGAGCACGACCTCTGCTCCCACAGAGCGTCCGGCAGGTGTGCTGACGTGCCAGGTGGTGGTGGAGGCGGGCCGAGACACAGACCCCCAAGGCTTCTGGTCAGCAGAGGGGTCGAGGGAGCTGGGCTCCTGCGTGACCTCAGTGCAGGGACAAATTTCATTTCCTGGGCCTGCCTTTCATGTGGAAGAGCGCTGGAAGGTGCTGACCAGGGGCAGCTACTCCTAACGCGGCCAGGACCCAGGCCTCAGCCGGAGAGGGTGTGGAAGTGCAGATTCCCAGGCCCCACTCCCATGTTTGGAAAGTCGGGGTTTTGGACCCAGGCCCTGAGTTTTGGGAAGAGCCCCTGGGTGGCTGTGATTAGCACGCCCCAGAAGCTCTGACCCAGAGGCTCCAAGGAAGCCCCGTGACTCCCAGCGGAGCCCACATTTCCATGATGAAGCACAGTGGCTGGACATCGCGGCCCGAGCACGCCCACGCCACCCACCTGGGGACAGGAGTGTTCCCATAAAGATGGGGGCAAGGAACTGCACAGCCTCTCACCCCCTACAGTCACCTCCCAAATTAGGTCCTCTGCGAGCCTGATGTTCAACACAGAGTTCTTTTCAGAAAAACATCAAGTTCTGGACTTGAAAATCCTAGAATTCTGCTGCCTCTCGCGATGGCAGGATGCCAAGGAAACCCTCCGAGATTGGGGCCAAACGGCAGAGGCCGCCACTTCCCGTCTCAGATTGCAGAGGAGTTTGGTGAAAGATGAAGGCAGACTGCGTGTGTCTGGGGACCCTCTCGCACGCGAACTCCTGAATCCATTCATTTGACAGACATTTAGTGAGACCTACCATGAGTCAGGCACGGGCACTGGGGACACGGCAGTGAAGGAAAGAGACAAAGATCTCTGCCCTGTAGACCTGACATTTTACTTGGGGGAGATACACAAGATAAGAAACACATAAAATACTTCAAATAGGGTGGTCAGGGAAGCAAGAAAGCCACATGGAAGCAGAGACCTGATGAAGGTGAAGGAGTCAGCTATATGCATAGGTGGGGAAAGTGCATTCTAGCAAAGGGCAAGTGCAAAGGTCCTGGGGCAGGAGCACACCTGGTGAGTTCTAGGAAGGACAGCGAGGAGGCCAGTGTGGCTGGAGCAGAGGGCACAGGAGGGGGAAGAACAGAAGCGGAGGTCAACAAAGAGCCGGTAGTGAGATGACACTGGGCCTCGGAGGTCAGTGAGACGGGAGGATGCTAAGAGCTCGGGCAGAGTTGTGGTCTGATCTGACTTATTTATGGGTAGGAGATGTTGTCAGCTGTATGAAGTGTAACCATCTAAGGACCATTTGTGGCCTTGGAATATCCTGTCCTGGCAAATAAGTAATGCACGGGCGAAACAGCGTGCCCCGGCTGGAGGGGGTGGAGACTCTGTGCGTGGCCATAAAAATAACGGTGGTGGTTGCTTTTCTTACTGCCACAGACAGACCAGCGGCCCTGGGCCCTACAGGGGTTCCTGGGACTTGCCACGTCCCCAGCGGGCCTGCTGTCGGGCACACAGGCTCCCCACGCTCGGCAGTCCCTGCGTCCGACTGCAGCTCTGATCCCCAGTTCAGCGCTGACGGGGTGACGACCGGGTGCCTCCTAAGCACCCAGTGACCCAGTGTGGACCCTTCACAGCCGCCCTCCCCACCCTCACGGGTCCAGCTCCCCATCCTGAAGACCTGGGCTCGGTCCCCGTGGAGCCCCGCCCCGCAGAACTCACCGGGCACGGAGAAGGGGGACAGGAAGGCAGCCTCGACCGGCTGGGGCTCTGGGGGCGGCGGGGGCGGCGGGGGCTGCTGCTCCGGCTCCCGCGGAGGGTCTTCGGGGTTTTCCACGGGAACGTTCCCATTTTCGATGTTCTCGTGCCGCCCGTTCTGAAGAGGCTTGCTGCTCACGCCGTCCGCTGAGTTGATCAGCCTCTGTCGCTGTGGGGACAGGAGGCAAGAGCGACGCCAAGACGTGTGACAAAGTGTCACACTGGGGCTTTGTTCCTTCTACATCCACGGCCCTTCGAGGTTTCTAGAACAACACTCCTGGGTGTCGGTCTGCTTGGGAAATGGCCTGAGAACCTTGAGATAGACCCAAATTTGCTCGCTTCCATTGGGACCGATACCAGGAAGCCCTGGGGACTGGTCAGAGCCCCGGCTCTCTCCTTCCTGTGCCTAATGACAGCCCAGCCCACAACACTGGGCGACAGTGGTCATTCCGGCCCCCCCAGCGGATGTTTAGAAGCCACCTGAGACAGTCACAGGAGAGGCCCTGCCGAGTTTAATTTGCTTTTTAGATACACTATGCAAAAAAGTGCACAGCTCAATGATGTTTTGGATCACGATGGAGAACGCTTCCTGCCCCTTAGAAGACGCCCTCAGACACTTCCTTGTCTCTGTGCCCCTCTCTCCAGATGTAACCAACGCAACCACAATTCTTTTATAAATATCAATTAGTTTTTCCTGAACTTGAACTTCATATAAATGGATTCAAACAGGATGTATTATTTTATACCTGGCTTCTTTCACTCAACCTAATATCCATGAGATTCATCCATGCTGTTGCACGAATCAGTAGTTTATTATTTTTCATGGGTGTATAGTATTCCCTTGTATAAATAACCCACAATGGATCCTTTGCCTGTGGATGGGCATTGGGTTGTTTTCCCTTTGCAGTTATTATGAAGAACGCTGCTATGAAGATTTGTGTACATGTCTTTTTGTGGACACATCCTCATTTCCCGTGGGTATTTACCTAGGCGTGGAATTGCTAGGTCATAAGGTTTTACACTTGCACAAGCAATGGATTAGAATTTCAGGTGCTTTCCATCCTTGGCAACACTGGTATTGTCCTCTTAATTTTAGCCATCCTGGCGGATGCGTGGTGGTGTCTAATTGTGGTTTTAACCCACATTTCCCCGACGACTAACGATGGTGAGCCTCTTACTGAGTTACTGGCCATTTGGAGAGCCTCCGCTGTCCAAGTCTCGCCACGTCTAATGGGTGGCCCTGAACCAACCTGTCCCCTCCCCGCCCCATCTCACTGCAGCTACTGACAAAGGCTGCCCCCTCCCCCCGAGCGGAAGCTGATCTTTCTCGCCAAGTCCGAGAGTTTCCGCCAAACCAGGGAAAGGCAGAAGCTATGCTCCAAGAAATCACCAGGTCTCCACTTCCCCGGGAATCTGCTTGCCCTTGCACATTTCACCTTTATCTGACTCTCGTTACAGATATTTACGGGGCAGCTTGAGGCTCTGTGGGTAATGCTGGTCACACAACGGACACACATTCCCTCCAACGACTTCGGCAGGAGACCAAGCGCCCGTAAACGTGTCCCCAAGGCCACACTCTATAAGCGTGAGCCCAGCGCCCATCCTTGTGTTACTGGAAGTAAAAAAACGTCCTTCTCACTTAAAATGGAAGCATGCTATTTCTCTAAGAGAAAGAAGAATCGACCATTTAACTGCCTTCATGTGAGTTTTAGGCAGGGACTCCTAAATCATGAAGTCCAGGGTGGGGTAGAAATTTAAAAAGTTTTTTTCTTACAAGTGTGTCCACAACATTTAGCCTACCAAAAAGAGCAAAATGATCCATGCCTGAGACTCAGGCCCAGACCTGGAGGCACAGTATTGTGTTATCCAAGTAGGGTTAAATGACAGGTCATCCTTATAGTCAAAAAAAAAAAAAAAAAAAAATTAGGTGTGCAAAGACAGAATTGTAAGGAGGGAGTGTAACTTAGTAGCAACATGGATAGGGGACAGGGTCATGACTAGCTTAACAGCAATCAACAGAGGATTGTCCCTGGAAAAAATATCTAAAGCTATCTGAGGTTGTATTAAAAGAGGCATAGATTAGAACACAAAGGTGGTGACGGATCCACATGTAGAGAGAGACAAACAGGAAGGTTTTCACAGGAGAGTAACTAGATGGTGAGGACTGGAACCCTGCCACATCTGAGAGGATGGGAGGTCCCAAGGATGTTTAGACTCAAGGAGAAAATTACGGGGGTGCTGTCTGATGTTCAAAGGGCTGCCACATGGAAGAAGCAATAACAAGCAATTTGAGCAGGGGCTGGATATTACAGAGGGAATAAAGATATAGAAGAAGTGGGTAGGGGAGGTGGACTAGATTGACCCCTAAGAATCTATGCAGTCTCCCTTTTGCAGTCTAGGCTCAGAGTTGGGTCGGAATTCCTGTTCTGCCCTTATTAGCTGTGTGGCTTTGGGCAAATTACTTCACCTCTCTGATAAATTGGAGACTCCATCATCTGGCTCAGAAGGTCATTAAGAGGGTTAACGCCGTAACACAGGTAAGCACCCCGCACCTGCCTGGCGCACAGCAGGAGCTAGTCAATTACAGCTGGCTGGACCAGGTCCAAACGACCAGCATCCAGGTATGAGATGAGGAGAGAGTTGTGGGGATGAAGGAGGTGGGGGACCAGCTAGGACGGCTTCACAAAGGGGGAGGGGAAACTGAGGGTGGGTGAAATTCTGGGCCCCTTGGCAACGCATCCCCGTGGCTGTGGGTGAGGACAGTGAGGACAGGGGTAGCCCTGGAGCGAAGGCAAAGCAGAGCCCTCCCTCCGCGCCCTTCGCATCCCCCCAGTACTCACCCCCCAAACCCTCCCGGAGGACGAGCAAATGAGGGCCTCGCCCCATAGGCATTTCTACCACCGGTTAATTTCAGCTTTGCAGACTTCTCTGTAACATTCTGGAATTTAAATGACTGAAGAGAAAATGAGACCAAAGGGTCTTAAGAGACAACCTCGAAACTGGGCGCTTTGGGGTTTTTATTCTCCCCACTCCCCTTCCAACATCAATTTCCCCAATGACACCGCTCAGCTTCCTTTCGGTTGTGCGTCACTGAGATTTTCAGAGCTGGAGGCCTTCCCGCCCGCCACCCTCAGACAGAGAAACTGAGGCCCAGGAAGACTGAGCGAGTTAACTGCTAAAACAAGGTTTTCCCAGCAGCTTCAAACATTTGGGGGCATGACAACGAGCACTGCGCCGGCTCACCAAACCCCTTTATGTCCCTGGCTGCATACGCCATGAAAAACACACTATACACCTATATCCCCTGAATCCTTACTAGTTGTTCAAACTCCCCTCCCACCCGCAGCGGGCACAATTATCACCCTCACAAAAAATGGGCAGGATTCGGTACAATTTCACTGATTTAAATTTTACCAATTTGGATCAAAATAATTCCGAAAGATTCCAAGCTTGCAATGTTTCCCTTTCTTAATACACATTCCACAGAGAGGGCACATTACGTAGGAAATTAAAGCAGAAATGATCAAAATGCAGAACCTTTCAGCAGCGTGCAATCTCATGCCTGCAAAGCACCAGTGTGCCAACTACCGGCTGTCAGCCATGGAAGCTTCCAGCTCTCTGGTAACCACCTGGGTCTGAGGTTATGGTCTGAAAACTCCAAGATGCACATCCGCAGCGAAGGCTGGGAAGCTGGGAAGCAATAAGCCTGTTAGCTTTGCTATACTGTTTGCACATTAAATAATATTCAAACTTATTTAATTTTTTTTCCAAATAAGAAAGAGACGAGGCACAAAATCCAAGCAGAGCAGACGGGTAAGAGCGGAAGGACGTCCCCAGAGGTAACCACCATTCACCAGTGTCTGTTTCCTCCTAGAATCGTTCTAGCCCTGGAGAACAGGTGTGTACACCTCTTGTTTTGACCTAAATAACCTTTTAAAGAAACTATCCATACTTCGGACTGGCCTTCTCCAATCAGTTTAACGCGAGGGCCTGAGAAAACCTTTCGTGGACCATCTCCGGCACGGTCTTCAATTGCTGCCTCCCTTCAATTCAACCCCCTGGGGCCACTGGCTGCCTGGGGGGGATGTTCGGCTTCTTCCTTAAACAGGTGCAGTGATCAATGCCAGCCCGGCAGAGGATGCCCTGGTGGCCCAACACCAGCAGTGTCCCGACAAGCCAGGGCCGCCCCCCACCCCATGCCCCCACTGGCTCTCACGGTCCTCTACGCACACTCACCTCATTAATGATGATCCTGCTGGCCATCCGCAGCCGCGTCCTGGGCCCAAACTTATTGGTGATCATCACGCGGAGGCCGGCCTCCGGGAAGCTGAACTTGGGAGGGCTGGAGCTCAGGACCTCGTCCACCATCACCACTGGGTTTTTGCCATACGGTGGCTCCTCCTTCACTATATTGAGCACAACGCCAGGATTAGTGCTGAGATGCCCCTGGGGACAGCACCCAAGAGCTGGGCGGCTGACCTCCCCTGGGGTCTAGGACTTCCCGGGGCTGTGGTCCCAGCAGCGGCCTGGGAGCCTCGCTTCAGCTCCTCGCATTTGCCAAAGTGTGCCACTGGCTCCGGACCGCCGGCTGACTCGGCCTCTTAGAGCCCGTGGTCCCCCTGCTATAGCCCCTCATGGACAGACACCCCACACCAATCCTTCCACCAACGGATGCCCCCCCTCCTCTGGGGCCCAGTCTTGGCTAACTGCGAGGGTGTCTCAGTTCCTCCTCTTAGCCTCCCAGGGCAGCCCACCTATAGACAGGGTCCCTGCTGCCTCTCACCGTGACTGTGAGGGGATCTTCCCCTCTCCCTATTCCCAGAGGCTCAGACGAAACTTTACAAACTGACAAGGGAATAGAAGATGCTGGAAAGCACCAGAGAGCTCTGGCTCTAAACTTGCCACGAGGCAACAGATCTTCTTTGAGGGACCACCTCCGCCCAGCACAAAAGGATGCCTCTAACTGGACAAGGCAACTGAGGCCCAGGAGGGGCGCCCGCTTGCCCGGAGTGCACAGCTCATGAGCTGCTGGCCAAGCTGGGTGTCTTCCATAAAACTAACACCCTCCAGCCGGGAGGCCACTCTCTGTGACCCTTTGCGTCCCCTCACGCGGCTGAAGAACACATCTCCCCACTCCTCGGGCCTCTTCTTTGCCACCTTCATCGACGTGCTCGGGGCTGGAGCCCAGGGGACGTGACATTTAACTCCAGAGCCCCAGGGCCTCGTCACAGAACCACCCATGGACACAGCACACCCGAGCAGGCCACCTTCCCCTCCGAGGGGCTGTCAAAGGGGACACGCCCGTCCCTCTGCACGGGTCCCCAGCTCCCGGCGAGCGTCCTTGCCCGCAGGAGCAGTCGAGAGCAAATTCATGCGAGTTAATGGCACAAACACAAACGGATGCACAGCAGACACACACACCCTCACCAGACAGGCAGCAAGGCCCAGCAGACAGGAGGCGCGAGGGTTAGACGAAGCCAGGAGGATCATGCATGGGCTGGAGTCAGACACTGACCTCTGACGAGGCGTGTGCTGGGCTCAGGGATTTTTTTTTTACTGCATGTGTTATCGCTTCAAGGAAAGCAGCTTACTTACAATTCGGAAGAGGAGGAGTTAAGGAGACACAGGCCAGCAGAGATTGCCAGAGATGCTTAGCGCGGTGGATGCCCAGAGTTTGGGGCACTCTTGACGGCAGCCAAGATGCCAGGGTGTTATTTGGAGGAGGGTGTTAGTAGACGGGCTCCTGCTACGGGGGGCTTCGATGCTCGGGGCCCCTGGCCTTCAGGACGGCCCCTCTCCTGGCTGAATTCCGCGGCTCTGTCCCACTCTGAGAGCAGAAGCCCCTGTGCCCATGGCCCCCTGCCCCCGCTCTGCTGCAGGAAAGCCCAAATCTCTCCCTCCTCTGGAGCCTCCATCCCGTCAGGAGATGAAACCCAGCAAAGCAGCGGCAGGCTCCAGACTCCGCTCAGCCCATGGAACAAGCCCAGTCATAGGCACCGCTTGGAGCAACACCTGGGCTCAGAGGAGGGTGCCGATGGAGCATCAGTGGTCTGAGGCAGAAGCCACGATACCTGGCTCCAGGGCAGCTTGTCCTGGTGCCGTGCTCCAAGTGGCAGGTGGTAAGTCAAGGGGGGCTGCCCAATGACAGCACGTTTTTCTGGCTGTTCGGCCCAAGGCCAGTATTGCCCCCTCCCTCCCTGCTCCAAACTGAAGCTGCGTCCGGGGCCAGGGCAGCTGGGAAAGGCCCCTAGTGGGCCCGGCCTGTGGTCAAGGTGACCCTGGCTGTCAGGCTGTGTGCAAGGCCACCTGACACCCAGCAGGGAGAGGCTGGACTCCCAACACTGGTAGGGATCGGGGCGACCCGCCCCCCACCGCCCAGTCCCCGGGACCTTCTCTCAGTGTACTGTGCTCTGCTTTCTTGAGCAGAATTGAAGCATGATGTGAAAAATTTGTAGAAGTTTTAGGGAAAAAAACCCCCAAACAACAAAGACAGAACCAAGTTGGAGGACGCCATCTCCCAGAAAAAGAGAAAACCGGCCTGAGCTGATCTGGTGAACCGAAACGCAGGACCTTTAAGAACACTTAGGTCCATAAAGGCGCTTTATAAGAATGGTAGTAAAAAGGCACAAAATCTGGCAAGAGGTTGGGTTGAAATTCTAATTTTATACGGGAAACACCAAAACTGATAAAGGCAAGGTCAAAGCTGCATGTGCGCATGTGTGTTCTCGAAACCATCTACCAGCCGGCCATCTCGGGCTCCCTTGGGTCGGGGGTCAGGCAGGGGCCTGCCTGCCTGCAGTCTGAGGGCCACAGAGAGCTCTGAGCTGGAAAGATTCTGTGGCAAAACAGTGAGAAAAGGCAAACTTCAGAAGCTCAGTTCTCCTCAGTGCCCCGGGGTGTCCGTGGGGGCTCCTTCCTCCCGCCTCGGGGTATTTCTAGGGGACAGTGCCCTGCCGGGACTCACACACGGCCCTCTGGGAGGGAAGGGGCATCCACTGCTGGGGTTAAAACATCCTGAAGGCTGCCTCTCTGGGCCTCCCACCTCTCCAGCGCCAGGCCGGCTCTCTGAGCCTTTTCCTCCTTGGTCTCTAGCCAAACGCATCCACGCTGATAAAGGTGCAGGGAGACCTGCTTCCCTTCTTCCCCTGTGCCCGGGGGCAGCCCTGTGTCTCATCTTCCAACTTTCTAGAGATCGTCCTCGACTTAGAGATCTGGAGGGAGAGAATCAACCTGTGGGGTAAGTCCTACTGTCACAGGGACAACAGGGATGGAGACGGGGCCAGGGCAGAGGCGCCCGGGGGCCGCGACCTCAGGGCAGCCTGCTCTCCCTGCAGAGGGAAATGGCTGCGGCCCCGTCCCCTCGAGGGGTGCTGCACAGGCTGGTTCTCAGGGCTTCTTCCGCAGCCCCCCGGGCAGTAAGCCACTCTCGGGCTGGCGCCTGGGAAGAGGGCGTTTCCCACTAGCCCGAATGACTCAGCGTGTGGAATCTTCCTTCTTCACCCTGAAGGTCCAGAGGCCCCAGGAGCCCTGATCTCCGCATGGGAGACCAGGCAGGGGCCAGCCTGGGTCCTGAGAGACTGTATGTGGGGACCTGTGAGAGGGACCACAGCGCCACTGTGTCTGTGGAGCTGAAATCCAAAACAGCAGCCACGTCGTTCCCTCCCCTTCTGAGGAGGCTGTCCTGGAAGGGGGCTCTCCCCGGGGGGGTGGGGGGGTTGCCTGCATTTATGAACCAGGCCACATGGGCGGGCACAGCTCCAGGCTCTGCCGGCCTTTCTCTGTCCCTCACTGTGGGGGGGCCTCCAGCAGCCAGGCTGTGGCCTTGATGCACCCACGCCCTAGCCCAGCGGGCTTCCTCCTTCTATTTCACGGGGACATCCCTCACTCCAGCACCTGTGACAGGTGCCTCCCAGGGGCTTACCTGAGACAGAACACACTTGTCTCAGGTAACCAGAACATACCTGTCTAATGTGCACGTGGGAGGGGCCCCCACTTTGATCCACTTTAGAGTGAAGATCGGGGAGGGGGCCAGGGAGTAGAGATGTCAGCCCCTATGTGTCCCAGACTCAAGCCAAGAGGTCCCTGAGACCACCTGGTCCCACCACCGCCATCACAAAGGAATTAAAGTCGCCTGAAAGAGGACGCGACTTGTTCAAGCCCCAGCGAAGAAGGGAGAAAGAGCCCTTGTGTGGCCAGTCCACAGCTCTCTCAGAGGGTTTACAGAGGAGCAGGTGGTCAGGCCTGCAGGATTCAGGGAACTCGACAGAGATGACAGGGGCTGGCTCTGGAGGTCCAGAACGCCCAGACAAGGGGCCAAAGAGAAGCTGAGGACACCAGGCTGCAGCCCCAGGGGAGGGGGCCGCCAAGCCGGGCTCTCTGGGGCCGGTCTGGGAACTCCCGCTCAGCTCCGTGGCTGCCTTTCCTGGCTTCGCTGTTCCTCTGGGTGATGAGCCGGACGTCTGTTCAGATCTGAGTGCTCCAGAAACGGGCCTGGCATTTGAGAAACCACAGGGAGACCCGGGCCTGCTCTGCCACCCCCCAGGCCTCAGCTTCCTAGCACGGCTCAGAGATGGAATTCACTGCCTTTCAGAAAAGCCAAGCAGGCCGGGAGCCTTCCCCGGGGAGGGGACTGCTGACTTGTCCTTCCTTCTCCTCCCATCTAACCCAACGCCAGTCTGGGCAACATCTCCAAGTGATTCTCCCTCCTTATTCAGGGGCCTGCAGCCAAAGGTGAGACGTGACAATTTAGAGGGAGTGAGCGTGTGTCGGGAAGAGAAGGGAGAGTGGTTGTGGCCACTCCTGTCTGCTCAGCCTTACCTTGCCCCAGCAATGGCACGGAAGGGTCATCAGAGCTACTATCACAGTAATCATTACCATCCTCCAGCTCACTGCTGACCGTGTTGCCGTTCGCAATGCTCTTTTGTTTGACTGTGAAGAAAGCCTGAATCTTCATGTTGTACCTGGAAGTGGAGGCAGGAGGTCAGAGCCGCGGGAGGGAGCTGGCAGGGGTGGACCGGGGCCTCCGGTCCCCCGATCCCTGTGCACCCACAGCTCGCTGGCTGCTAGGTGGGGAGCCGAGGGTTTCCAACTGAGCTGACAGATTCCTGACAGGAACCGCAGAACAGCCTCAGTCTGAGGGGCCTGCGCCTACTGAGACGTGCGTGCGCCTCCCAGGGCATAAACGACCTTCAGCCCAAGAGATTGACCCATGCACACTGACTGCACGTCACGACCTGTCCTAATAAAGAAGTCCAGCCCAGCCTAGAGGACGGGCTCAAAGGAGGCATTGTGAGGCCTGTCCTCTCTCCCAGAGCCCTGCGTCTTGCTCTGGTGGGCTGCCCAGTGGGCCATCCCTGCATCACGCAGAGCCAGGGCCACCACCCCCACAGAGAAGAGATTGTCTCCATCTCACAGCCCCAGGCTGCCAGCCTCCCTGAAAGGCACTCAAAGAGCAGATCTTTTAAGGACAATTTTCTTGGAGTTTGACAGTTTAATCACTTTTTTTTTTTTTTGGTGAGGAAGATTGGCCCTGTGCTAACATCTGTGCCAATCTTCCTCTATTTTGTCTGTTGGACGCTGCCACAGCATGGTTTGATGAGCGGTGTGTAGCTCCACTCCCAGGATCTGAACCTGTGAACCCCAGGCCACCGAAGCAGAGCATGTAAACTTAACCACTGCACCACTGGACTGTCCCCTAACACTCATTTTTATAAAACACTATAAATGTTTTATATAAATGTGAGGATTCATAGTCTCATAAAACTCAGTCTTGTTTTTTTTTTTAATCACCCGTGGAGATGTACAGAGGAAGATAAAATCTGAATGTGGCTCAGTTCCAGCGTAGTTTTTCCTTTTTCTTTTTAATGTGGTAATATATATATAACATAAAATTTGCTATTTTAACTATTTTCCATTTTTAAGTGCACAATTCAGTGGCATGAATTACATTCACACTGTTATGCAACCATCACCACTATCTATTTCCAACACTTTTTCAGCATCCTAAGTTAACCAATTAATTGGCGCCCATTAATTAGTTAATCATTGATTACTTCCTCCTCTCAGGTAATGTCTAATTGACTTTCTGTCTCTAAGAATTTGACTCTCCTAGGTACCTCACATGAGCGGAACCTGACACTATCTGTCCTTTTGTGGCTGGCTGCTTTCACTCAGTGTAAGGTTTTCAAGGTTCATCCGTGTTGCAGCCTTTCACAGAATTTCCTGCCTTTTTAGGGCTGAATCATATTCCTCATGAGTAGCTGGAGATCATTCTGACCTGGGCAGCTTCTGGAGGGCCTCAAGAGTACACAACCCAGGACCCAGTGTTGTATCTTCAGTGCCATGAGTGGGGCCCCCTGCTGTTGTGCATGGTGGTGGCCCTGAGAGGTGTCATTTCATGAAGCCGGGAGCAGACGTGGAGCTGCCCGGCTCTTTGAAAAGAGTGGTGTTAAATTATTAGGAGATTTAGAGAGCCAGCGACAAAGAGGCGTCGCCTGGGGAATGGAGCAGCGGCTGGAGGAGGGTGGGAAAGAGGCCCCTGCTTGGTACTCGTCTGAGGAGTGGCCTCGTCTCCCCCACCAGCCCTGACTCCCCTGGCCCGGGTGCGGACAGCACCCTGAAACAGTGTCTGAACATCTCTCCCCTACTCCGGCCACCCACAGCTGGGTGGCCCCCGAAAGCCAGGACCAGTCAGAGTGACTGACAGGCTGATGGGGGTTTTCTTCCTGTTCTCACAAAAGGCTAGAGCAGGATGTGGAGGGAGGTGTCAGACGGCCCAGGAGAAGAAAAGGGCACTTACTTCATGGTCAGAATGTAAAACACGTACAAGATGATGAGCACCAGGCCTTCCCACCTCAAAGAGAGAAAGGAGACGGTGGTTAAAGTCAGCGAGGCCCGCGGCACTGATGGCTGGAGTGACCGGGACAGTGGGAACAGCAGGGCGGCTGTCCTTCCGCCCTCCCTGGCCCAGCACCCGGCCCAGATCCCAGGATGCGGGTGAACGGCTCCAGCCCCTGGCTGGCTGGCAGTCTGAAGCCCTGTTGGGGACACAGAGCGAGGCTGGGGGGGTCTTCTCAACTACGGGGGGCTGGAGGATACAGGAGTAGATCCCCCAGCTGCCTAGAAAAGGGAGGGACCAGGGCCACCACATCCAAGGACTGGGGGAGGGGAGCGGCCTGGAGTCAAGCAGACTTGAGTCTATGAGGCCCTGTGGTCACCAAGATTCTGGCCAGGGACCAGAGGAGCCGTGGGTGCAGGTGGGAAAGGACCCCAAGAACTGCCTACAGGGAAGGGCCAGGCACGGGGCCTCCTGGCTGAACGCTGGGCCCGGGTGGGTCTTCTGGGGTCCACTCTTACCGCTGTCGGGCAGAGGCAGCACCCAACCCCACCCATAGGCTTAGACCACAAGCCTCTGAGGAGCCACCCAGCTTGTTCTGGCACCTGCCAAATGTGTACTAAGGGCCACTAAGTGCCCAGCACAGGCTACGGGCATTTTGAAGGCTCTCCCTCCGCTGGCACAGCCCAGAGACCAGCAGAGCCGCCAAGGGACTTGTAGACGATCTGACACCCCCCCCCCCCAGCCCCAACTCCCCTACAGCTGAGGAGGATGAGACCCAGGAGTGGACAGATGTCCGACTCACACAGGGGGTTCGGGGCCCAGCACCGGGTTTCTCCAGGCCCAGAGCACGCAGCCGCTCATGTCAGGCCACCTGAACAGAATATTCCCACAGATAATCACATACGAGGGGCAGATTCTGCATCACTGTCACGAGGAGAACGTTCTCATGGCTTACGAATATAAGATGCATTCACGCCCGACAGAGTGGGAAGCCCAAGCTCATCTTTCAAGTCTGTGCTTTATCTATCACTTCCTATCTCATGTCATGAAGATGAGGCCCTATATTTTATTCTGAATTGTTGTAATTTTGCTTTTTACAGTGAGATCTTTAATTCATCTGGAATTTATTCTTGTGGAGGGTGTGAGGAAGGGATCTGATGCTGGTTTGTTCCGCATGGATTCCAAGGTGTCCCAGCGGCATCTGAGACCCCTCCCTAGCTCACTGCCTTGTCTTGACACCTGTCAGATCCTCCAGCCCAGATGTGAGCCCATTGCTGGGTTCTCGGCTCCATACTGGCCTATGCTTATCTCTGTGCAAAAACGCCATACCGTTTTCATTATTTTAGCTCTATAATGTATCTCGATATCCGGCAGGTGGAACTATTAAAGAAAACAATTTCTGTCACTTTGAAAGGATAAATAAAGGCGTGATTGCTTAGAATGACAGCCTTTTTACTTTCACAAGTTCGTAAGCTTTATGTTTGCAAAAATAATTTTTAGAAAGACCCAACGAACCCAACAAACAAGGATACTAACAACAAAGGAACGAAAACAAATGTTCAAAACTTACCACACAATTTCTTCATCATATATGAACTGGAAGGCAAAAGAGACAAAGGGTGGGGGGACATATTTATTCCAAGAGAACAAACACAGAGCCAGCTCACACTGGCTTGTTAACGTGTCTTACAGGAAGCTACGCTCCTTCTCCATCTCAGGGTTTCTCAACTGCAGAAGGTGACCTTTCTCTGGTTGGAACCTAGGACAGCAGATGCTGCGATATGTGGCCGTGTGGGCTGCACAAGAGAAACGGCCTATGCTTCATTATGGCCCACGTGGCTGCTGAGGACCGGCCCTCGCTAACGGAATAGAGTTGCTAAAATAAAAAATCCTAAAAACTAAAAAAGCATCTATGTATAGATGTATGTATGTACCTATTTATCTATCTATGGGGCCTGGATAGGAGAGGAGGGGAGTCATTTTCTTAAAAATAAAGAGTAACCCCTTTGGGAATTCTGAGGGCTAAGGTCCGACTTAAACCATTTGAAGGGAGACTCGGGGTGAGGGAGGGGAGTCCACGCTTCCTAAGGGGGCACTCATATTGCCAAAAACCACACCCAGCATCTTCAACACAGACACGGATAGATGATGCTTCTGTGGTCCAGGGGTGGAGTCTTGTGACCGCCCCAGCCAGGTCCAGTGTGGACAGGCTGTGTCCACCAATCTGATTCTCGGAGACACAAAGGTTCCTACAGGGGATGCCAGGAGAGGCCAGCGGGCCGTTGTCTGGAGTTGGACCCATGGCACCCCTTCTCCTGGTTCACAGTGGGCAGCACACATAGGAATTGCTTCGGGAACCTACTTCTGGGAGGATCAGCCTGGTTGGACATCTCTGCGAGGCTCCACAGACCGAAGGCTCTGAGAAGTGGCCCTCAACAGAGGGGAGCCCAGTGCTAGCCGCCGCCCCCCTCGCCCTGCTTTATGGGGATATTTTTACAATCCAATGGAGGGCTCCTGGCATTTAGAGGCAGTGAAGGTCAGGGGTGCTAGCCAGCTTGGAACATGTGAAAAGGTTCGATCGGGGGAGTTTTTCCATATGTGACACGTCTTAAATGTCCTGCTAAAAATTCAGGCAAGTGGAAAAAAAAACCCTAAGCTAGAACTTAACTCTATAGTACAAATCAACATATTTTTACATGGTTTTAATAAATCTTAATCTTCTAGGAGGTCACTGTCATACAAATAGAAGGATGACTATGCTCAGCTCTATTTAAGATTTTATCAGGAGTCATCCACAATTTTGGAAAATCACGTCATCAGTGTCGGCACCACTCCTGGGGCCTGAGACGCCGGCCCAGCACACGGGCCTGGGTCTGTGCTGGTGGTTGCTGGGCCCGGAGATTTTCTGTTTGAGGGCAAGAGATTACATCATCAGGTGCTCTAGCATCTTCATGCCAAAATATTGACACACTGAAAGATGCACTCTTTTATTATAAATCACTTTTATTTGTCTTTTATAGTATAGTTTGGTGTTAAACATGTTTTTTGAAATTGTGTATAGGTAAATTATTTTATCTACAACTTTCATTTTTAGGGGGTGGTAGGCAGCCTCTCAGATGGCCCCACTGATCCCCCTGCCTGACTTCATGCTCCCCTTGAGCATGGCCTGGACCTAGGGACTAGCTCCTAACAAAGAGAAGATGGCAAAATTGATGGGCTGTCACTTCTGAGGTTGGGTTACAAAAAGACTGTGGCTTCCATCTCGGCTCTTTCTCACCCTCACTCTGAGGGGAGCCAGGAGCCGTGTTGCAAGGTGCACTATGGCACAGCCAGCGAGGAAGGCCCTGAGGCCTGCCATCTGCCACCCAAGGGATCCTGAAAGCAGATCCTTGTCCAGGGGAGCCTTGAGATGACTATACATCCGTGAGAGACCCTGAGCCCCGGGACTCAGCCAGGCCACTCCCACACTGGATCCATAGAAATGGGAGCAATAAATGTTTTAAGCTGTTGAGTTTTGGGGAAATTTGTTACACAGCAATAGATAACTAATACAAGGGACATGATTGTCATAAACAGTGGGTGCTAGATATTGTAAGGTTAAGAACTGTCACTCTAGGGCACATTCCATACCCTAAAATCTGGGCACGCCTTCATCAAATATGACCTGGCCTTGTGCCACCACTTCAAAGCTCATTTTTGTCTGAAATCTGTGGATGATGCATTCCTTGGCAGTAGCTGTGTCGTGTGCTTCACTGTTGTGCCACTGTCACATGCCGTGATGTCACCCCAGCCCATGGAGGGGCCACAGGGCTGCCCCACACACTCACAGGCCCCAGGGATCTCTGTTCTGGCTCCCCTGCCTTTTCTCTCTCTGCCCCCACGCTGGCCTCTGTCTTTCCTGCTGTGCAGCAAGCTGTGAAACCAGAAACTCTGCTTCTTAGTAAAAGGGCTCAAAGTGAGGGTATGAAGGGCCTCTGATGAGCAAAGTGCTCGAGCTTAATTGCACAGACCCTGCGACACGTGTCCTGGGTTTTTCAAGGCCTTTCTGAATTCAAGTGGGCCCTGGACTCGCTCCATAACGAAGCTGTGAGGTGTGAGGTTTTCGGGAGAGGCAGGCACAGTGGCAGGGGGATCGGTCAACGTGACTGCAATGAGTGGTCTGCACACCCCCCAGTCGGGGTGCTGGGTCCTCTGGTTAAAGCGCCAGGGACAGAGGTGGGCAGGAGGGTAACTCACGGCAATGAGCACGACGACAGAGAGGGTGTAGAACACGGAGTCTCGGCACACGGCCCACCACGTCAGACGGACCACCTGCCGGGCAAAGGGCCGTCAGCTGCTGTGGGCTGGGGGCACGAGAGTGGGGAGGGGGTGAGGGGCTTCCCCACCACCCCCACACCCCACGGGTGCAGAGACACACCCACGGAGCTCCTCCTAACTCTGCCACCAGCAACAAATCTCGCCTGGCTGCTCACGGCCGCCCATGCTCTTCATTACATTTGGGGAACAGAACGAAGCCTCGTCGTGTTCGTAAGTGATGGTGAGGCTGCCCCCACTCCTCCAAGGGGACAACATCATGTTTCGCAGCAGAAGCCCCGCGGTGAGGCGGAGCCCAGAGGCCCTCGCTCTCCCCCTCGATGCTGGAAACTTCTGGCGGTAACTGCTCACCTCCACCTCCTGCGGCAGGGCAGGCCCACCCATGAGCCCGTCTCTCTGAGTCAAGTCTAATGTCCCCCCGTGGCCCTGAGGACCAGGAGGGTGATGATGGGGTTTCGACAACAAGCCAGCTTCACGCTCCCTGCTGGGGAGGCCAAAGGCAGGTCCCAGATATTTCCAGAGTCTGGCTCAGGAGGCGCCCCTTAAATATGGACTGTTGTCGAGTGAGTGCTCACCCCCGGACTGGCCACGAGCCGACGCTCTTCCTGCCCTCAGATCACTGACTGCAGGAGGGGGAGGAATGTCACACGCCGCTGGGACACACGGGGAAACCTGGCTCAGAGGGGGAAATCGGGTCGCTCAAAGCCACAGGGAGTCAGGGGCTCAGCTGAGGCTGGGCCTTGGGTCTCCCCCTCCTGCCCCTCACGTCACTTCACCAGGGCTCATCCCACCACTAAAGGGCACTCGTCAGTCAGGCGAGGGAGAGAAACCACTGACCTGCCCGGCGAACAATCCACACACTCCGATGATACACAGGATGTTGAACACGGCAGAGCCCACGATGGTCCCCACCCCCACGTCTCCGTGGGTGATGAACACACCTGGGTAGGGAAGGGCACCAATCCTCGTCTGCAGGGCCCCTGCCTGACCCCCCAGACCCAGGCTGGCTGTGAGGCCTGGCCCCCCTCCCACGAACCAAGGGGAGTCGTTCCTCCATCAGACAGAACGCCCATGATGCTGATGAGAATGGCAAAACCAGAGAGTGGACGTGCCCTCGGGGCCCGGCTACCACAGTCCTCCCATTTTTATGGACAGCTTTATTGAGATACAATTCACACACCACAAAATCCACCCATTTAAAGTATACAACTCAGTGTTCTTAGTCACAGAATAGTGCGACCATCGCCACAATCTACTTTTAGAACCTTTTCATCACCCTGAAAAGAAACCTGGGACCCACCAGCACCCCCTCCTCCCCACGCCCCAGGGAGCCACTCGTCTACTTTCTGTCTCTCCAACTCTCCCGTTTTACAGATGAGAAAACTGAGGCTCAGAGCTGACAAATGCCCCCATTGGTCAGGGCCCCAGACTGAGGCTCTCTCGAGACCCCGTGAATCCAGCCGGGGGGTTTCTCACCAATAACAGAGGCGAAGAGCTCGGGTGTCGAGCTTCCTGCAGCCATGAAGGTGGCGCCGGCCACGTCCTCACTCAGGTGGAGTTTCTGAAACAGAAGTGACCACAGGCTGTGACATGGGGGCAGCAGACATGCTAACTGGTCACTCCGGCAGCCAGGGAGAGCACAGGGAGCAGCGCTGTAGCTGGGGCCAAGCCTGTGGCCGGCAGCCTCTCCTCCCTGCACCCTGAGCACGTGCCCCCTGCCACCCCGTCGGGCCCTCAGCCCAGAATCCCCTGCTCCCCGTCTGTCAATTCCTCTTCATTCTCTTCCGACGCTTGGGGAAACCACGAGATGCTGGGGCTGCCCATCATCCACTTAAAGGCGCCTCCCTGCGGTTCTCAGGAGGCCTCTGGGCAGGCTGGCTCAGGGCAGGGCTCGGCCGCCCCATCTCCCACCTCTGAAAGTACCCCTGAGCAGCCCTGGACTCTGGAGCCACGGAGGAACCCCCGGGCCAGCACAACCTCCCTGCTGAGCTTGCTGCCAAAGGGGTCCTCAGAGGGGTCAGAGCTCTGGGCTTGACAGAAGCGGAGGCAGGGGTACAGCACTGACCTCCAGGGTCCAAGTCCGGCCACCTTAACCCGGTCAAAGAGGAAGGTTCCACAGAAGAGGTTCTGCCATCAGAGCATCTCCAATAGCTTCCAGCAGAATCCAAACCATGCTACGTCCTGTCCTGCCTCCTCCCTGCCTTTGCCTGGGCCATTCCTTCCTCTTCCCCTCTCCTCCCTCTCTGCATGCAGACATCCTTCCCACTGCCAAAGCCTGGACCAAATGCCACCTCCTCCATGAACCCTTCCAGGGCTTCTCTCCAACAGAGACGCTCCCTCCCTTTTTTCAGCCCCTTAGTCCTCTGATGGCTCTCACTGAGCCCCTTCCAGGGCCAAGACCATCACCCTCACTTACTTCTGTGTCCTTAAGGGGACAGATAACCTCACGGGGCACCTCTATAGCACACAGTCCTATGTCACCAGTTACCCATCTTCCACGGGCTCCTGTCAACCCCAGAGGGGCAGGGGCCCAACCCTGCTGCTGTGGGCCCCCACGCTCTCACGTTAGTGAGTGCCCGGGGTGCATGTTCTGTGAGACCAGCTGACTGTGTTTTCCTGAGGGCCTCCTTCCAAGAAGCGACAGGCCACCTGCAGGGACCTCTGCACCCTCAGCATGCCACGCCAGGACTCCATCCTGAGGCTGAGCCTCCTGTCCTGACATCCCCAGTGGTCGTTTCCTTACGCTCTTTCTCGGGCTTGATTCTCTCACAGATCGAGGTGAGCACGTGGCTCCATCTGAGTGGGGGGGGGGGGGGGGGGGGGGGGAGGGGAGGTCCCTTTGCACACTTCTGCCAGGTCCCTCACTGTCTAGGGGACCCAGATCAAACGCAGCCTGTCCCTGTCCTGTGCTGAGCAGTGGGGTAGAGTAACAGCCTGCCCCTGACAGTCCGTGTCCCCAGCTGCAACTGTCACAACAATATGGCCTCTGACAGCTGGGAGGTTTCACAGGGTGACGCGTGGCAAAGCCCGGACCAGGGTGCACGCAGCAGGTGCCGAAGACAGAGGATATTTTCCTTCCTCGGCCAGAAGCCAAGAGTAAGGCAGAGTAGAGAGACAGACGGGGGTCTTGTATACGGGGAGAAAGACGAAAAGAAAGTGAAAAATTAACAAAGGGGGCCAGCTTGGTAGCATAGTGGTTAAGTTCACATGTTCCACTTCGGCAGCCCCGGGTTTGCAGGTCTGGATCCTGGGCATGGACCTATGTACCACTCACCAAGCCATGCTGTGGCAGCGTCTCACATATAAAAAGTAGAGGAAGGTGGGCACAGATGTTAGCTCAGGGCCAATTTTCCTCACACACAGATCAACAAAGGAATTAAAAGGAGAAAACGTTAGCCTGCGAAGATTGGGACAAGAGGCATCCTCTCCCTAGGGACACAGGTCCCACCTGGTACCTGCCAACTGCAGCTGGTTATGACAAATGCTCCTGAACTAACCGTGGGTGGCTTAACGACCGATGGCCTCTGGTGGAGCGGGAGGTTCTGGGTAAGGATGGCACAGTGGTCGCATTTTCTTCTGCCAAACTCGGGTGGGGGACACCACCCGCCAACTCCAATCTGGGGGTTTCAGGCTGAGGGTTCACCGTGGCGACACTACTCTTGTCCTGACAACCTTCACCACCAGAGTGTTCCCCACCCCAGTCCTTCTCGGCCTGACCCTGACATGCAACGTGTCCTCCGTCACCCCCAGCCCCCTCCCAGGCTTCGCAGGGGGTCCCAGGTCCCTCCCACGTACCTCGCAGATCTTCTCTAGAGATGGAACAAAGAAGTCGTCGCACACGATGGCCAAGGCATAGAACATGTACAGAGCCTGAGGAGGAAACACGGAGACACCGCATGTCAGCTGCTGCTGAGGAGGCGCGGTCGGCATCCACCACGCCCCAAACCAGCCCACCGGTGCGGAGGAAAATTCCAGCACCACAGAGATTTGCTCTCTCAGTCCCCTCACTGACAGATGGGGAGACAGAGGCCCAGAGGGGGAAAATAACTTGCTGAGCAGCAAAGGGGACTAAACCTCAGGCCCATGGCACCGTGCTCCTTCCTTTCTTAAAGCAGCAGCTCTGCCAGCACCAGACTGTGCCCTCGAAAGGCAGGATCTGACCTTAAAGGCCAGGAAGGAAAGCACTTAGAATCACCATTCTAAGACTTTAAAATAGTCATCATCCTGATCTTCTCCATTTTTAGTGATGGCACCATTTCCCTGTTATCTAACTCCCCCCACCGCTCCCGCCAAAACAAATGGCAACTTGAGAGCCAGCATTTCCTGGGATGCTACTTGATGTGGACACAGGTTAAAACACGTAAGCCACTGGCATTGGGAGGTTCACGGAACAGAGTCCAGATTCTAAGGCTGATCCCGGGACTTAGGTGCCATGTGACTTTGGGCAAGTCATATCTCTGGGTCTCAGTTTCTTCATCTGTTTAATGAAAGAATAAGATGAGATCAGTAGTTTTAAAATGGTTTTATACACAGAACCCCTCCCTGCCCTGTCTACCACCAGGGCTTTACTGAGCTCATCCTGTGTGCCAGGCGCTAGTAAGGAGAGAATGCCAGGAAAAGCCTCTGCCTCTTGAAGTGACCTCAGTGGGGCGCAAATAAACAAATAGGCAAAAGTGCCAGGAAACAGCAAGTGCAAAGGTCCTGAGGCAGGAGCGAGCTTGGTGCATTTGAGGAACAGCCAGGTCCCCAGGGCAGGTAGAGCAGAGTGAGAGTGAGGTGGAAAACGGAGAGCATGAGGTTGGAGGGAGACACAAGGATGAGGACCCACGGAAAGGCAATGGGATTTTGTGCTCAGCGCTGGGGGGAAGCCATTTCTTTCTTCAAAGACAAAATGATATGAATGCCCTGTTTGCAAAAGAGAGAAAGGCTGGGCTGCTTCACCCAAAACAGTGGGATACTCCAACAACCTCGTAATTAATTGTGAGTAAATAAAGCAGAAGCTCCATCAGTTGTGGCCAAGCTCATCTCCCAGGCAGAGGGCCCCCCAGGAGGCGGAAGATGCCTCAGAGGCCTTGGAGAGCAAGGGGACCAGGCTGGTGCCACTGTTTCCATCTCGTGACCGGGAGCCCTGAGAGGCGGCAGACAAACGCTGGCTGGGGAGCTCCAGCCGCTTCTTGCTCTGATGAAGGGTCAGCGAACTGTTTTAAAGAGTCAGGTGGTAAGTGTTTCAGGCTTTGACGGCCACACAGTCTGTCAGGATCACTGCTGCCGTGGAAGGGCAGCCATGAATGGGCGTGGCTGTGTTCCAATAAAACTTTATTTACAAAAACAGGAGGCGGGCCGGATGGGCCCTCCAGCCACAGCTTGGTAACCTGCTCTGAAGGGTTCCTGCTGAATCCTGAGGTGCCCTCAGGCTCAGGAAAAAAGGTTTTGTCTCAGCAACACCAAGACTTTCATGGAGCAGGAAGACAGAACGATGGAACTAATTCACCAAGCCCTTAGGGAAAGGGGAGGGTGTGGGAAAGCCAGAGAAACAGGAAGGTACTAACTCCATTACAGAAGCAATATACGGGCCTGTCATTCAAAATCTGCCTACAACCTCCATTCTAACCTTCGTTTTCATTAATGGTTTATCCTGTTAATTAAAACCTCACTCATTCACAATTCCCCGGTGGCCACTCTCCATGTGCGAATCCCAGCTTTCGCTTTCTTAATTATCTCTGGCAAAGACTAATAGTTGGTTGGGTTTACACATATGAGCAGATGGTGGTGGGTGCTGGGGATCGTAATCAGGAGGAAAATTTGCCATGGTTGATCCAACGTGGAAGGGCAAACCGTGCCCGCCTTCACTGCCCACGCCATTCAATAGCATCAGCACACTTCTTCTGCAAAGGGACAGACGGTAAATATTGTTGGCTTTGTGAACCAGGCCGTCTCCGTCACACCTTCTCAGTCCTGCCACTGAATCGTGAAGCAGCCAGGGAGAGCACAGGCACACGGCAGAGATGTCGCGGGCTCAGTTCCAGACCACCGCAATAAAGCGAGTCACGTGAAGTTTTTGGTGTCTTGGCGCATATAAAAGTTATGTTTACACTATACTGTAGTCTATGAAGTGTGCAATAGCATTGCGTCTAAAAAGACAATGCACATACCTTAATTAAAAATACTTCATTGCTAAAACATGCTACCCATCCTCTCAGCCTTTAGTAAGTCTTAATCTTTTTGCTGGTTGGAGGGTCTTGTAAAAGAATGTAATATCTGTGAAGTGTAAAAAGCAAAATGCAATAAAACGAGGTATGCCTGGATAGAAATGAATAGGAATGGCTGTGTTCAATAAAGCTTTATTTACAAACACGGGCAAGGCCAAGGGCCGTAGTTTGCCTACTCCTGTCAGAGAAGGGTGACTTGTACCTATAATTTAGGCTTCAAGCCACTATTCTTTTTTGAATTGCTATTTGAACTCTACCAATTGTCATCTAAGCTCATATAAACATAGAGGGAAGTTTGAGAAGAAATGCACCCAAGTTTGAGGGGCCGGCCCCAAGCCATGGGGGTTAACTCCAGTGCATTCTGCTTCAGCAGCTTGGGTTTACAGGTTCAGATCCCAGGCATGGACCTACACCACCCATCAGGCCATGCTGTGGTGGCATCCCACATACAAAATAGAGGATGACTGGTACAGATGTTAGATGTTAGCTCAGGGCAAACCTTCCTCAAAAAAAAAAAAAAAAAGAAGTGCACCCAAGTTCTAAACTATAGTCATGTCAGGGTGGTAACATCTGGGGGCATGATGGGAATCATAGCAAGCACGCACAGAACACTCACTCTGTGTCCTGCAGTGTCTGATGCACTTCATCCACATGCACGCATATTTGTACATCTGAGAGGTGCTGTCATTCCCCGTTTTATAAAAGCAGAAAATGAGGCACAAGAAGACTGGAATTCCTGTCTTGGCTCTGGGGCCACCTGCTGTGTGACAATGAGCAAGTCACCTAACACCCTAAAGACTCCATTTCTTTGTGGGTGAAATGGGTCTAGTATCTGCCCCCCACAGGGCTGCTATGAGGACCGGACGAGACCTCCAAGACGCTCTGGCTGCGCCGAGCTCTGCAGACAGGCTTCACCGGCCTGGCGTGTGCGACCATCCCACCCCGCGAGGGCCACTTACCCCAAGAATGTGCAGCAGGACGGCTCCGTGCTGTCGCTCCCTGTTGGAGAACAGGTCTGTGGGGAACTCGTGAATGGCTGGAAGACAAGAGGACATGCAGAGTGTCAGTTATCAGCGGGCCCCCTGGCGAGCCTCAGCTCAGGCCTGGGTGCCACCACAGGACTGCAGAGCCCACCCGGCTCTCAAGTGCCCAGGGAGGGGGCCAGCTACTTCTCCTCGGTCCAGGGCAGACCTGCACTCCGAGGAGGACATTGCTGGATACTGAACTATCCACAGATATTCTAGCACCTTCCAGTTGATCATGTTTTACATATCCCTTGCAATGAAAAAAAAGTATGAAACACCTTGCATCCACTAGGATGGCTATAATCAAAAGACAGATAATAGTAAGTGTTGACAAGGATGAGGAGATACTGGAAACTTCATACACTGCCGGCAGGAACGTAAAATAGTGCAGCCACTTTGGAAAACAGTCTGGCGGTTCCTCGAAAGGTTAAACACAGACTCACCATATGACCCAGCGATTCTACTCCCAAGGATCTGCCCAAGAGAAATGAACACGTATGTCCACACACAACTTGCACATGAACGTTCATGGCAGTATTATCCATAAAAGCTAAAATGTGGAAACAACCCCAACATCCACCAACTGATGAATGAATAAATAAAATGTGATATATCCATACAATTGGATATCATTTGACAATAAAAAGAAACGAAGTGCTGATACATGTTACAACGTGGGGGGACCTTGAAAACATTCTGCTAAGTGAGAAGATGCCAGTTACATATTGCATGATCCCATTAATAGAAAACGTTCAGCAGAGACAAATCTATGGAGATAGAGGCAGGTTAGTGGCTGCCCAGGGCTGGGGGTACGGAGGGATGGGGGATGACAGCTAAGGGGTGCAAGGTTTCTTTCTGGGGTAATGGAAATGTTCTAAAGTTGTTTCGGGGGACGCTTGCACCATTCTGAATACACTCAGAGCCACTGATTGGGTGAGTTGTACAGCATGTGAGCTATATCTCAATAAAACTGTTAGCAAAAAGAAGCACAAAAAAGTCAAAAGACCCTAAAGAGGAAAATCAGGGGATGGTTCTGTGCTTTGTCAAAGAATTCTGATCACATTCCCGGCAGAGACCTTCCCCAGTGGCTGCGACACACACTTGGTCCTGTTACGGACCCAATTCCTGCCAACGGTCAGGCTGAGGCTGGAGACAGTCGGCCCCGCTCAGGAGGGCAGGCTCCACATCACACTGCCAGGCTCAGATCCTGGTTCTGATCCCAGGCTGTGTCGACAGGGACACGTTCCTTAACCTCTTTGTGCCTCAGTTTCCTCACTGGTAAAACGGTGAGGCTGATTTTAATAACATGCCTTCCTTTTAAAGCATTTCAAACTTGTGGTAAGCTTCAAATCAGCCCTCCCAAGATTCTGGAATATTCTTCCTGCACCACTGCCAGGTCAGAATTGAGAAGCAGGCTCCATGAAAGGAAGAGAGGTATCCTTGTCCCCTCCCACTGCAGTCATTTCTGGCACGCACTCCCCCACCCCCAGAGCTCAGGGACAGGCGCTCTCCTGCAAGGTCCTTCCAGCTTATCCCCGGCCCACGAACCTCTTCTCTCAAGCTTTCCTCCCATCCATGATAGATCTGTCACTCCAGATGGGGAAGCCAAGACCCCAAAGAGGTCAAGTGACATCGGCAGGGTCAGGGATGGCAGTGCTGGTACCAGAAAAACTGCTCCCAGGTGAGCACTCTTTCAGAAGAGCTGCAGGGCACAGGGAGGATGACCAATGGGAGGTGAGGCTCGAGGTAAATCTTGGAGGAGGACCCAAGGCTGAGCAAGGGAGGGAATGAGGGCTGAGCGTGTCGGTCCTTGTCCCCGTATCCCCTGCACCCCTCAGGCCCATCAGGTGCAAGGTGTGCTTCCACCGGCATCTTGGGTCACTGAGCACCATGTCATAGGCCCTCCTTTGGCCCCAAGAATGCCCCTGCCAGGGCGGGCACCACCACTCCTGTTATGGGCTCTCATCACCCTGGAGGGTGGGCAGCCCCGTGACGTGCAGAGCCCCCTGCATTGGGAATCAAGCACTCGGGGTTCAGGTATGATCCCTGACACCCTCAAGAGGTCTGAGTAACTGGTCTGCCTCTCAACGCCCAGAATGTTCATGGGTAATGGAGGAATAATGCCTTCTCTCTCCCCGATTTGACACAACCAACGGATAAGTACTTTGTTGTTAATGTCAGTTCTGCACATCCTGTCAGCTAGACCAGAAGCTTCCGGAAGGCAGGGATCCACCCTGCCCTGTAACGCATCCTCAGCGCCTCGGCCAGGCCTGGTACACAGTAGGTTCTCAACAGACCGTGTCAATCAATTGAAGAAACACTGATGAACACTAACAAAAATAACCATCTGTATCATCTCAACCTATTAGAACATTTTCATTATCCTTGCAAATGCTTTAAGTACCTTCAATGATACTTGGTTCATAGTGGGCACTCAATCAATGCTAGTTAAATAAGTTTCCAGGACAAAAATCCCTTCTCCGTAAATACAATTTGGCCCAAACTGAGAGTGGTGGTTTCTCCCTTCTACGGAAACTTTTCTGTTTTTCAACATCAGATTCTTCCAACAAGACCAGAAAACAGCAGCTCCCCAGACACCCAGAAAACGCTCCCACTTAAAAACAAGCAGCATTTAATGAAATATAGATTCTTTCCCTCTTTCTTTTTCCTTTTCCCGTAATCAAACTTCTTTAATAAAATTGCTACTCTCAGTTCAAGGGCATGGATCTGCCTCAAGGTTTGTCGGCTCAGAGATGGAGAATTAGAGAGAGGGAGACGGCATTCCTGCGGCCAGGATCTTGTTCCAGGAGCACAGAGCTGTCTGGGATCTTTCAGCGCAGATCAATGGACATTTCTGCCATGAAAATTCGAGGCAGTTCCTGATTCTTCAAACCAGTGTTTTGAGAGCCGGTAATTTATTCAATCCTGGGAATTCATTGAAAATTAGAATAAAATAATGCTGCCTTTCCGCTACAAGGACATACCTGCCTCCAGCAGGGAGGGGATGTGGATTATAAATGGCTTTGTCCTTGCTGGGAACAGACGTCTGCTGGTTCAGCCACAGTGCCTTGCTCTGCAACCCCACGTGTATGTCGGCGGGCAGCGGAGGGGAGCAGATGCCATCCACAGCCTTCATTTTGCCAGCAAAGACAGAGTTTAAGCAGCAGAGCTACCAGCTGCTAATGCCCCATTGCCCTCTGTGCCCACCCAAGTCTTCTGGACACGTCCTGAACCCATGAAGCAGACACTGCAGCCATCGATGTCCCTGCTTTCCAGATGAGGTTCAAATGAGGCTCAAATAAGACTCAGTGCTTGCAGCCACATAAGCCAGGACTCACAGGGGGACCCTCTGATCCTCATCTAGGGTTAGGGGCTTCCTCTAACACGGGTGGAAGTCACGCTGCACAGGAGATGGAAGACCCGGATCAGAGTCCTGGCTCAACTACCCACGAACTTGGGGGACCCTGGCCGAGTCATTTAACCTCTCTGTCCCTCAGTTTCTTCAGTAGCAATCCCAAGATTGCCAGGATCACAAAAGCTGCCACGCAAGGAGGTGAAATAGTTACCATTACCGTGTGTGGCACTCCCCGGTATGGATATTAAAGGCTGCAAGCTGGCAGATGACCGCCTCACCTCCCCAGGTGGCACGGGTAGCTGGGACCACTCCACTCCCCATTTCAAGAGTCAAATCCTCTAGGAACTGGCCTACAGGGGTACAGACCATGGAACATGCACAGCAGGAACTCTGTCCCTCCCACCTTTGTCACCAACAGCAACAACTCTAACCTGCAGCCAGCCCAAGCAGCTGCTCCGGACACCGCCTTTCGATGCCGAAGCCTTAGGTTTCAGGAGGTGCCTCTGCCCATTATTTATTACCTGCACTACCTCAGCAAGTTGCTTAGCATCTCAGGGGCTGTGACGTCTCACCCATCAATGGGGATCACAACAGAACCTGCCCATCAGGTTGCTGAAGGATTAAGTGATACAGACAATGCACGCACAGCACTCAGCCCAGATAAGCGGCCGGTCACTCTGAGGATGTTAATTTACAGACATCTCCCTTGACACAAGTTCTGTCTCCACTGTTCCAGAGGAGGAACCTTGCTTTGTGAAAGCAAAAGAGGAGACAAAACCAGCCGAGGGGGCAAGGAGTGAGTGAGATTCGACTGGCCACGTGAGGATCTGAATGCTGATGCAGTTCAACCCCAGCTTTCTGAGAAAAACTGCTCTCATGGGCTTGCTGGGATTGGAGGCCCCCAGGCCATGTCAAGGGCACGATGCTTGCGTGTCTGGGAGGAGCCAAGCCTGCCCTCGAATCCCCACCAGGGAGGAGGGAGGAATCAACAAGGCACACGCATTCGGCTTTCGAGGTCACGCTTAAGCTTTTAAGCTGCAGAAATCCGGGGACGGTGGGTGTGGGGAGAGGGGAGAGAGGTGCCTGCAGGTGGAGCCGAGCTGAGAAACCAGGGATGACCCAGCCTTCTCCACATCCTGGCGTTGGGGGGAGGAGATGAGGGGAGGGAAAGCTGCCAATGACCCAGCAGCTACTCTCCACCCTGTTTTTAGGATTCTTTCCTTTGGACCTCGGTGCTCAGAATCAGCTTCTCCATCACTCTTGGTTCTGGACACATCCCCCGCCAGGGGTCTGTCTCCCTCCAGTCTGCTCACCCTCCATGGTGTGCAGGGCCAGGCGGTGCTGGAGGAGGGGTAGGGTAGGTCCTCTTTCCTGCCAGTTCCCTTCCTGAACAGGGGAGGGGAAACCGTAAGATCCCTGGGGACAAAAGCAGCTGCAATGCCCCCTCCCCAGCACCAGCTACCGAGCTGTCCATCACCCTATAAAGGAGACCCCTAGGCACACTTGACCTTTTTTGTTGACACACACAGTTACATGGTAACACCATTTTAATTCAGAAACCCTGAATTAGTGTGGCCTTTTCAAGGCTGCACACTTCTGCCAGCATGGCTCTTTGTTCTCAAAATGTATTAATTTGTCCAGCAAGTGTTTACTGAGCACCCACTCAGGAGGCGGTGGATTCTCTGGGAAAGGACAGATGAGATCCAGATGCATCCGTGAGCGTCCTCAAGCCTTCATCTTGGCTCTTCATCTTGGAGGGTGATCTGACTTTAGGAGAAAGCCAAAGTTATTCAGACAGCGCGAGGTCATCAGGATGACATTGGTCCTGAAACAGCACAAGTCAGGCACGAGGCTAGGTACCGAGCCCCCAGAGTGCACCCTTAAGGGGCTGGTGGGGGGGACGGACAAATAAACAGATGACCAGGAGACAGTGAGAAGCTTGCTGTGATGGTGAGCACCGAACCGAGCCAGGGGTTACTGACTTGGGGGAGGGGGCTGGGTGGGGCAGTGAGCCCACAGAGAGAGCAGGCCCACGTCAAGGTTTGAAGCCCTTTGATCTGCCCCGTCCGTCCTGAGAAGATCATTATTCCCCCTTTATTGATGAGGACATGGAGCTCTGAGAAGCTCTAGCATCCGCCTGCAGTCACACACTCACGGTTAGGCACAGGAGAAAGAAGAACCCTGGCTGGGGGCCAACCAATACCAGGCTCTTCTCATCTGAGTAGTTTGCTCACAACAGGTGCACATCTCAGGAGCAAGGTCTCCTATCCAAGGAGCACTGGAAGCTCCAGGGGCCATGCCGAGGAGTCTTGCTCTTGAAAGGAGGAACGCTCATGGTGTCTTGTAGGTCAGTTCCGCTTATGGTCCAGGACTTACCCATACAGAGGTCTAGTCTATTATTTCATGGATCCAGGGAAACCTGTCACTCATCTTCCTTGACCTCCTTGAGACATTTAATAAAACCAACCACTTCCTATTTATGTATGAATGAACGTATGTACGGTACACACGAATGAATGAATGAACGTACGTATTATCTATCTATCCACCCACGCACACACCTAGCAAAATCCATTCTTTGTGGCATGTACTTTTATGGGTTTTGAGAAACGCATAGAGTTGTGCATCCACCACCACACCCCTGAGACAGAATAGTTCCATCACCCCCAAATTCCCGTGTGCTGCCTTTTTGCAGTCAAACCCTCCCCTGCACCTCAACCCCTGGCCATCACGATGTGTTTGCTTTCCCTATAGATTGCCTTTTCAGAATGTCACATCAACGAATCATAGAATATGTAGTTTTTTTGGTTTGACTTCTTGCACTTAGCAAAATGCACGAGATTCACCCACGTTGTTTGTGCGATCCCACCCTCTGGCGAAGTTCTCGCTTCGTTTCTTTGACCCCACACTCCCCCCTGTGCAGTCTCCGTTAGAGCCCTCCTCTGTGGGACCCTGAAGGCTGGGGTTCTCGGGGCTTTGCCCTGAGCCCTCTTCTCCATGTACACACTCTCCCCGGGGGACCTGGTTTTGATTTTCTAATCCTTGTAGACTTCTCCCAAACCCCAATCTTTCCAAGCTCAAGACCTAATATGCCCAGCTGCCAACTGGACACCACTCCTTGGCCATCCTATAAGCATCTTTAACCTGTCCCCAGGGAATGGCCCACCATCCATGGCGGTCTGGCGCCATCCTTGATGACCTCCTCCTCCCTCATATCCCACGATGGGTGGACAGGCCAAGTGGTACTCAGCATCCATTTGAACTTCCTTCCGTGAACCTTCCCATCAGAGACAGCAGATACAGATGTGCAGGCTGTGCCCTGCATGGTCACACGTACCAGCCCTACTTCCTGTCCTACGGCGCCTGGACTACCACGCAGTGGGTTCTGAATGAGAAGTAGGTGCTGCCAACCTGGAGGATTAGAGGGCAGAAAAAGGCAGAGATGTTCTTCCTCTGGCGACCAAGGTTACAGACACGCAGCGCTGAGAGGCTCCTGGCAACAGCATCCACTGCCTCATTCCCACATTAGATGGTTTTGAATTTGATCAATCGATTTCCAATCCTGCTCCTTTAGGCCTTCTTGCAATTTTGTAAACCCCTAATTCCCGGAATTAAATTCCTTTCTGTTTAAAATACTGAGAGTGGCTTTCACGCCCTGCACCGAGCACTAACTATACGTTCTACCCCCACTCTCAGCCAATCGTCCACAGGGTCCTGGCAACCTTACTTCCTAAACAGCTCTCAAGTCCATCCACCTCTTATCTCTACCCCCTGCACCATCTCTCACTGGACCGCTGGACCACTGTGCCAGCCTCCTAACCTGTCTCCCCACGTCCATTCTCAATCTGTGTCCTTTCTGTTTTTCACATGGCGACCAGACAAGCTTTTCCACGTGCACTTATGGTTCTGACCTCTTCAATGGCTTTCAATTACTCTTAGGATAAATGCCCCAAACCCTGACAAGGCCTTCAAGGCCCCTCACAGCCTGGCTCTGACAATTTCTCCAGTCTCGTGATGCCACCTTCTCTGCCACGCCTGCTCTGCACCGGCTGCACTGGTCAACCCTTGTGAGCTGCCAGGTCCTGGCACGAGATGTTGAGTGAAGGAGTACTTGGCCTCCACTTCCCTTCTGACACCAACCCTAGAGCCACTAGAATGAGAAGGTCATCCAGGAGCCAGTCTGGCTGGTCCTCCTTTCTCAGCTCCAGGCTTCCGAAGCTGCTGCCTGGATGCTGAAGCGTGACCCTTCTCGGAGGGGACGTGTTTGACGGAGACGTGCTGGTGTTTGATGTTGATCTTTCTCCAAGCTTTCAATTAGCCGATTTCTCTTTAGGGAATAAACTGTGAATTGCATGTTTCAAAAAGAAAAAAATTGCCTCAAAACACGCCATTCTCTTTGCTTTCTACCCTGGTTAAAAATAACCCCACCTTCGAAGGCCTGACGTCTATTCTGAAACTATGAAAGCTAGTCTGGAAGGCCGGGAAGTAATTTACATAGCTCCAAATTTCTATCATTTCCACTTACATGTTTCAGAAACCACACAAGTGACAGAAACCAAAAGCCAAAAAATCGTGATTTTCCCCAGTTCCATGGTTTAAAATAACTTAGCTAAGAATTCATACCTTTCATGGGCAACAGTTGGAATGTCTAGGTTTTATATCATCGTCCTCATGTCCCAAACAGGAGTAAAAATAATTAGATTAAATCATTGGCTTAGCCAGCATGAAAAGGAGTTAAAAACCCTCTCTCTCTTCCAGTACATTCCAAAAGAGATTAAGCACCACGAAAAATAAAAATATGATTGGAAGATCCGGCAGAAAGATTGCTCTCTCCGGGAGCAACCACTGTGGCATTTTATGGCTGGAAGAGTTCCCAGATGCCACGTGGCCCAGTTGTTTTGCACCAGGAGGGGGCACAGGCCGATCAAGATCACTCGGGCAACATTTTCCAAGCCATCCTCACCATCCCCACCTCTCTCCCTGCCCTGATGCTGGACATCCTTGTCCCACCCATTGAGAGCCACTTAAACCTCTCATTTTAAGGGACAGGCAGACCACTGAAGTCCAGAGGGGTCAAGTGCTTTATTCAGCATCACAGCTAGTTAGCAACAGAATAAGAGCCTGAACATGCAGACGATGGCCAGACCACATAGGACAACAGAACCCTGCCCCATGACCTCTGCAGCAGCTGGTCCAGGAGGCCCAGCCACAACAGGCCCAAAGCCACAGGAATGGCCCAGAAAGGTCAGGGCTTGGTTAATGAGGGCCAGCTTCCCCACTGTTTGTCCCCACCTCCAACTTAAGACCAGCCAGAGAAAACTGTGCTCCCTGTAATGGATTGAATAGTGTTCCCCCAAATTCATGTCACCAGGACCCTTAGAATGTGACTTTATTGGAAAATAAGGTGTATTAGTCAGCTCGCACTGCCATGACAAAATACCACAGATTGGGTGGCTCAAAAAACAGACATTTATTTTCTCACAGTTTTGGAGGCTGGACGGCCACAAAATCAAGGTGCCAGCAGGGCTGGTGTCCGGTGAGGACTTTCTTCCCGGCTTGTAGACGGTTGCCTGCTGGCCGGGTCCTCACACAGCCTTGCCTCTGCGTGCACAGCCTCCCGGCATCTCCTCCTCCTCTTATCAGCACACCAGTCTTATTGCGTTAGGGCCCCACCTTCGCGACCTCATTTAACCTTAATTATCTCCCTAAAGACCATCATTTTGGGAGTTAGGGCTTCAAACACATGGATTTGAGGGGACACAATTCAGTCCACAAGGTCTTTGCAGATGTCATTATAACTAGTTAAGATGAGGTCATACTGGATTAGGGTAGGCCCTACATCCAATGACTGGTGTCCTTATAAGAAGACGACCGTGTGATGACAAATGTAGAGACTGGAGTGATGCAGCTACAAGCCAAGGAGCACTGAAGATTGCCGCAGCCACCAGAAGCCAGGAGAGAGGCAAGGAACAGA
This sequence comes from Equus quagga, assembly GCF_021613505.1. Classification (NCBI taxonomy): domain Eukaryota; kingdom Metazoa; phylum Chordata; class Mammalia; order Perissodactyla; family Equidae; genus Equus; species Equus quagga. Next base: position 33,929,421 of record NC_060286.1, on the reverse strand, counting down.
TTCTCCCCAGATCCTCCAGGAGGAGCCAACCTGGCCGTTACCTTGATTTCAGACTTCCGTCCTCCAGATCTCTGGGAGAACACATATCCACTGCTTTAAGTCACTCCGTTTGTGGTAATTTGTCACAGCCCTAGGAAACGAATACACTCCCCAAGCAATGACGTGAAATGTCCCGATTCTAGGTAGCACGCCCCCAGCTCCCGTGCCAACAACCTCCCACCAGGCACACCTGAGCCCGCCCCTCTTCCCCACGCCCCTGCCCGCCTCTGAGTCTCTGCCACACCCCAGCGAGGGTGGCCGCCGGCCTCGCTGCAGTCAACCCTGAGAGGAATCGGAGACTCGCTCTCACGTGGATGGCATTTCCACAACTGCTCACCGTTAGTCGCGTCTGTACGTCCTTCTCCCACACCAGGTCGAGTGCTCTCAGAGCGCCGTAGGGACAATTTGTTCATCTTTGCCTTGCCCCCACCTACCAGATGGCATCCAGCTGGAAGAGTCGACAGAGAACGCACACACGATCTCTGATGTGAGTTAGTAACCAAGACTCCTTCACAACACAACCAAACTCTGAGCCACTCACCAACGGGCGTCACACAGCGCTACTGTGTGCATCCAAAGGATAGTCATTATGAAGATAAACCACGTCTCTTTGGGAAAATAGGTGCATTTTTTTAGCATAATATCATGTTTTACGTACAAAACATAAATAGAAAATACATTACCAAGTTTACCACGTGCCAAGCACTCTAAGTACTTCACACACAGTATTTCACTTAATCGTCACAATGAGCCTGTGAAATAGTATCATTAGCCCCATTTTACACATAGGAAAACTAGGGCACAGAGAGGTTAAGTAATCTGCCCAAAGCCACACAGTAAGTAAGGGGCAGAGCGGAGACTGAACCCGGGTCATTCAGCTCTGCCAAGCACTTGACTGTAAGCGAAGAGCCAGAAGGTGTTTCTTCTCTTTGACACAACAATTCATCACTTGGCATTTGTTCTAAGGGTGCCATTCAAAATATGGGGCAAGAAGCCACAAGCGTGAAGATGGTCATTACCTCTAACGGTAAAACACTGCAAGTCGCTCATCGCCTAGTAACAGGGAAATGGCTAAAGTATTTGCCAAACTTCCATCAGTCCTTCCATGAAAACGTACTGGCACCTACCACGTCCAGCACCGCTCGACACACTGGGACTACGTCAGTGAACAAGACAGGCCCAGGCCCCCGCCCTTGTCGCACATTTCAGATAGAGTATGATCGAAAATGGTGGTTAAGGACATTGGATATGGAAAAAATCTAATAAATGAGAAAAGCAACACACAAGATCACTTCTGGTTAGTTCACAGCTATGAGCCAATAAACAAATGAAAAGAACTGGAAAGAAACACACCCAAACCACGACGGTGGGTGTAGCAGGCGGAGGGACCTTAAATCGACCCCCTCCATCGCTCCCCTTCCGGACGCTCTGCACCGTGGCTTATGCTGTTTTTACAGTAAATTTGTTTAAGTCCATTTACTATGATTTCTCAGTGAAGACTGAAGCTTAAAAACATGGTGCATGAAAAGACTCTAGCCCGAAAGAGGACAAACGGCCAGACGCCATTGATGGCGCCCAAGCACAGCCAACAAGAAGCTCAGAGACAGAAGTCAGAACCTCTGTGGCTGATTAGACAAAGGCACGAGGCACTTTCTGGGGTTATGGCAATGTTCTAGGTCTTGATGGGGTCGTAGTTACATGGTCAAATCCATTTGTCAAAACTCACACTGTGCACTTAAAAATCTGCCTTTTATTATATTTAAGCTATACGTCAGTAAGGAGAGATTCATCGAACTTTCCACAGTGTAGGAAAGGGGACCACATTTATTTCCACTGACAAACTGTAGAGCTCTCCACTGGTTTCCTTGTCGTCCTCACGGCACGGATGGAAGAGGAACAAGCACCTGGCTTCACGCACATGAAAATGGCACACGTCAGCCACCGCCGTGCCTCCCCTGGCGGAGACTGTGGGACGGGGCTGGATCTGGCCCTCGCTGTGCTTGAAGGCAAGCTTATCTCAGAGGTTGGAAGCCTGGGAAGCGGCAGGGGCTCGCCTGTCGTGACCCCTCCTCAGGTGAGTTCATCACAATAGGCACCCTGCATCACTGTCGCCTGAGCCATCTCACCATCATCGATGTCAAGAACAGAACCCACCTTCCTCGGGGGCCAGGCCCCACACTCTTCCTGTGTGTTCTCAGCCAGCAAAAGCGGGTGCGAGACTTAACTTGGGCCATGTGTTAATCTGAGTTGTCTAATCAACCTGCAGAAACAATGATTCATTGTCTGGCTAGATCACACAGCCACAATCTGAGCAAAGTCCCCAGGACAATCCCCTGTGCTGAGCGCTCATAAGAATGGGCTGTTTGTGCTGTGCATTGCTGAGGTCTCTGACAAATAAAAATGGCAAGCAACAGGATATATTGGAGTATATGAGGAAGCCATTTGGCGTAAACCTAATTCGGCCTGACCTTGTCTTTCCAAAAGGGCCTGACTGAGGCCGTTGAGCATGCATTGTATATCTGCTTTAGAGATTCCCTATGGCAAGAACAAAGGCCCTTGAGATAAAGGTGCAACTTCCCTCCCCCTCCCAACGCTGGTGTCTCCTTAAGGATTAAGCATCTTTCCTTAGGCTAGAAACTGATTGCTGCGCTCACCTGTTGCCACCCAGTTCGAGACAATAGACTTGCCTCCTGCTACGCCCTCTGAGATAGCAGACCCACTACCTGCTGTGTCCATCAAGCGCTGTGCCGACAGGGCAATCTTGTGACTATTGTGGGAGGGACATTTCAATCACATGTGAAACACCCTCTTTGAGGGTATATAACCACCCTGTGTACCCCCGCTTCTTTGGAGTGCTCTGTTCCTTTGTGGAAAGACTCTCCCGGGTTATAATCCTAAGATTTAAGCTCAGAATAAACTCACCCAAATTTTCATTTATAGATTGGTTATGGATTATTTTCGTCGACATCTCCCTGGCACTCACATCAGAGGCTGGCACGTGCGTTTGTTTCCTGGGGCTGCTGTAACAGAGCGCCACACATGAGGGGGCTTAAACCACAGAAACTCATTCTCTCACAGTTCTGGAGGCTGCAAGTCTGAAATCAAGGTGTCGGAAGGGCTGGTTCCTTCCAGAGACTCAGGGAGCATCTGTCCCACGCCTCTCTCCCAGCTTCTGGCGACAGCCGGCAATGCTTGCATTCCTTGACTTGCCGACCACATCACTCCACTCTCTGCCTCCACCATCACATGGCCTCCTCACAAAGACACCAGTCATCAGATTCAGGGCCCACCCTACTCCACTGTTGACTCATCTTCACTAAGCACGTCTGCAAAGACCCTATTTCCAAATAAAGTCACAGTCAAGATAGCGGGGTTAGAACTTCAACACATCTTTTGGGGGACCCAACTCAACCCACAACAGTGCTCACATTTGTTGACTAGATGAACCCTTGCTCCATGGACCACAGGCACAGAGAACAGCTCCGCGTTAGCGAGCTCTTCAGAAACACCAGGCAGCAGTGAGCATTAGGTCTTCCACATGCTCTGATTTGCCCAGGACAGTCCTGATTCTCACCTGCTGTCCAGTACAATTAACAGTGTCGCCTTCACTCTCGAAAGTGTCCCAGTTTAGATGATAAATTTCATGGCCACTCCACTCATTAGGAGTTCAATGCCCTTGAGTAAAAGTTAATACCAATTAGCCAAGTGAGTTCAAATTAACCCACGTCAACACGCCAGGAAAGACCTCCATTGTCCCCAGCATGGACACTTGATACTTCCTCGTCCTAGACAGCTTCCAGCTCATCAAGGCGAGAGAACGCTTGGGGAAAGGCAGACGCTGGAACACGGTGCGTGGGCTCAGGAATGTGTCCTCCCCAAGGACACTCAAAGCTAAGGGAGGGTGGACGATTCACCAAGAGCAAGTGGTCCAGGCTCCCCACGAACCAGCAAGGGACCAGGAGGAAGGCTGGAATGGCCCCACCCTTTATCTCTGACACGCTCTGGTCCTGAGGTCAGGGCCAGGCTGCATGCTGGATGTGATGGTTAATTTTATGTGCCAACTTGGCTAGGCTGTAGTACCCAGTTATTTAAGCAAACACGAATCGAGGTGTTGCTGTGAAGGTATTCTGTAGATGAGCTTAACATCCACCATCAGCTGACTTTAAGTAAAGGAGATTGCCCTTGATAACGTGGGTGGGCCTCATCCAAGCCGTTGAAGGCCTTACCTGCAAAAACGGGGGTTTCCTGATGAAGAAATTCTGCCTCAAGACCACAGCATCAGCTCCTGCCCCAGAGTTTCCAGCCTGCCCTACAGATTTCAGACTTTCCAGCCCCCATAATCACGAACTAACTCCTTGAAATAAATCTCTTTATGGATATATATACTCACATATATAGGGTGTGTGCATATATGTGCACACAGGCACGCACCTCCTACTGGTTCTGTTTCTCTAGAGAACCCTGACTGATCCACTGGACCTCGGCAAATTGGGCTTGGGATGTGAAGGAGGAGGAGCCACTCTGGCCCCCGGAGGAGGCAGAACCAGGAAGCCGGGTCGACGGAGGGACAAGCACATAGAAGCTCGTGGAAGGACCCGACAGGCTGCTAGCACCGCTTGATAACCCACAGCTGTGGGTGAGGGTCACCCCCTCAGCACTCTGAGGTCCCACCCTGTCTCCCCACCCGCACCCCCTGGCGAACCCTATTTGTTTGGCCGTCTTTCTCCTTGGCACAATCCTGCCTCTCTCCCCAGACCCAATTCCCGCTGGTCCCCTGAGGAGCCTCAAGGCAAGAAGGCTCAGGCCAGGACTTAGCACAAACAGGGGCTGAACCCATCAGTCATATTTGGGAGGGCCACTGAGATCTTTCTGGAAAAGACAGAACAGCTTCTCCTTTCATAAAGCTGCTCGCACATCACAGACAGTCCCTCGATGAGTAAATACGTGGTCCTTGCAAACATTTACAATTCGAACGAGACTATCCAGCCACTATAGTTCAACTAACAGGATGAACTAAGATTATAGGCAGAAAGGAAGAAACTGGCAGGCTTGACGTATTTCCAGCTGCATCTCACATAGTAGATGCTCAGTTAAAGAGTCGTCGGATGACTGACAGCTGTAGTACATTCCCTCTCTCCCAAGATCTCAGAAGAACAGAAGCGTCTGCCTCCTTCTACCTAAGTTCCATGCTGAGCCTCATCCTCGGTTTCCATCATGAAGAGCCACTAGGGGCTGAATCTTATTCTTGGCTTTCCTCTGTGAGCTTGTGGAAAATTACTGAGCTCCTAAGTTTCCACAAAGCACTGCGAGGTTTGAGGAAGTTCTTAGCTGGTTATAAACATGAGATTCATAGAATCATAGGATAAACTATAAGACGAACGACCTGAGCTCACTAAACCCTCTCCCCTTAGACGCCTCCTCAGGCCCATCCTCCTTCACAAATATCAACGAGATTAAGATTTACGAGGCAGTAAAGAATCGGACCACATACTGGACTGGGAGTCCAGAAGGTTCAGTTCTGGCCTCAGTCCTGCCACCACCTGTCATTTTGACAGAGCAGCCTCAGTTTCCCCCTCAGGAAGAGGAGAGCATGAGGTCATCAATGAGACGCCTGACCACAGTAGCTTCTCAGCTCCGTTTCACTCGCGCTGAGTCCCCTCTCGGAGGGCACAAAGTGTGTGGTAGGAATGAAGTTCGTCACGGAGACCAGGAAGAGTTTTCCACTCTCCCGCCAGCCCCTCTCTTCCTCTACTTACCCGCCCAGTCCGGCCAACTCTTCCCATGGACACTGCAGCTTGTACTCAGTTTGAAAAGTCAGAAATAGTGACACTACAGGTCACGGACCTTCTTCACTTCTCAACACACCATGCCCCGCCACACTCACACACAGACGCGTGCACACACTCACAGGTACACGCACACACACGCACAGTCACAAACACACGTCGTTTCCCAGAAAGGACAGTGGGGATTTCTCCACAGAGTTCAAGGCTTAGAATTTAAATTCCACGCACCCTTCAACTGCATCTCCCACGCTTCACGAGCCTATTCTGGGCCACTGGACGAAAGACAAGGGCCTCAAACTTCCAGAGCTGACCACCCAACATGCAAAGACGTCGTCCTGGACTCGGGGCCAGAACTCGGAGCATCGCCGGCCTGTTTCCAGGGAGGGCGTGGCAGAGGAAGGTGTCAGTGCCAGGCAGCTCCACCGCCGGGGCGCTGGGGAACAACGGGGCCAGGAGACCACTCCTACGAAGAACGGCGGGAAGGTGGGCTCCAGCCTCCTCGGGGAGCATCCGCGAGCGTTTCTCCGGGGGCAGAGCTGCACTAACACACGGTCTGGGGACTCTGTTACCCGTCGGCGACAGGAGAAGAACAGAGTGAGCACAAGCACCTTTTACACAATCTGACACTGCGACCACCAGTACCTGACCATTTGTCTAGTGATTCATGTTCTAGTATTTTACAAGAATATCGGTCGGGTGAAGGAACAGGCCTTTCACCACTGAAAGTGCGAGAAGCAGTCATCTGGGGACTGTGTCCCCCCCCCGCCCAGGTGACATTTTTGGTTGTCACAACTGAGGGCAGGGTGCCACCAGCATCTAGCAGGCTGAGGCCAGGGATGCTGCTAAACATCCTACAAAGCACAGGCCAGCCCCCATAACAGAAGCACACAGCCCCAAATGCCAACCGTGTCCAGGTGGAGAAACGCTGGGCTAGGGAATCAAACCCATTTAGCTGGTGGCTGCTGTCTCTGTCCACTGAACACTGCCGCCTGCCTCGCTCTGCGTCCTGCCCACCCTCTGCCGCTCACATGGTGTAGCAACCGGTCCACGTGCTGTTGAAGCACAGGAAGTCCTCACTCACAGAACTCTATGTACCCCAACTGGGTGGCTAGGAATATGCTAGAAAATTCTCTGATTCTCGGCCCCCCGCCCTTTAAAGTCTCATCAAGTCGACTCAAATCCACATCTTTCAAAAACGGCACATGGCTCGCCTCTCTCTCCCCAAGAATGGTACAGGATGGTAACACCTCCCTGTTCGTTCTGCCACGGTTTAACGTTCTTATTGCGCCAGCTGCAGGTCCACGTGGGGGTTCCCAGACAACTAACAGGTCTGCCCCTGGAGTGGAAGCTGCTCCAAGACCAGATTTCCACTGTCATTCCTTCCAACAAGCGCCCAGTGTGAACAATCTACCAGGAGGATCTGTGCTCGGGGCTGCAGCGGAAAAAGGATCAATCCAGCAATGTTTGCAACCTATGGGGGCGGGGGGGGACACATGCGTAGCTGATGGTGACCGTGAGGAGACAATGTCACAGGAGGGGCTTCAGTGGAGCAGAAACGAGGGGACGATCAGCTCTAACTCAGGAAAGATGACTCAGAGACAGGAGCGCCGGGCTCTGAGCATTTCCTGGATTCTCCAAGGAAGGAGAGAGGCCTTCTAGGCAGAGGAACGACCTGGATGCTGAGGCAGGAAGGTGGGCGGGAGCCCAGGAGACTGAGGATTCTGTGCAGCCAGGACCCGGGGCACTCTGGGAGGTGGGGGAGGCGACAGTGGGGAGAGAGACAGGGAGGAGAGAAGGACCCGTGCGCCAGGACGAGGACGCCAGCTATGTCCCGACGACACCGGGAAGCACTAGATTTCTGAGGACAGGAATGACAGGATTAGAGCATTTTAAACCAACAATTGGCAAACTCGTTTATGTAAAGGGCCAGATCGTAAGTATTTTAGGCTCTACAGGCCATATGGTCTCTGTCGCAACGACCCAACTGCCGTCGGAGCGTGGAGGCAGCCACATAGAACACATAAACAAAGGGGCACGGCTGTGTCCCAATGAAACTTTATTTATGTTCCCTGCAATCTGAATTTCACATAACTTTCATGTGTCACCAACCGTTATTCGTTCTAAATTTTTTCCAACCACTTACAAATGCAGAAACCGTTTTCAGCTCGTGGGCCGTCTACACACAGGCGGCAGGCTGGATGTGGCCCGCGGGCCGTAGTTGGCTGACGCCTGTTTCAGAAACGGCATTCAGGGTGGTGGTGATGGGGGCGCAGGGACCACAGGCACGAGCTGCTGGAGTAACTTGGGGATGGTGAGGAAGGGACAGACGCCCAAGTGCTGTGGACCCCTGAGCCACAGGATGGACTGAGCGAGGGGCAGGGACATGCCTGTGGTCTCTGGCTAGGATGACCAGAGGGCACTATGATGCCACGAACACAGACGTGGAGGTGGCACAGGTCAGGAAGACTTGTGGGCTGTGGCCACACACCCTGTGCCCAAGAGGACAGAAGTGCCTGGCCCGAATGCAGACCAGCCCATCTGAGAGAGAGCCACATTATACCAGAGTTGGCTGCTCAGAGAGCTGGTGGAGTCAACAGAATTGACATCTGTTGTTTTTGCCTGCCCAGCATCCTATGACCCTGGTTCTCCTTGGGAGGACACCTTTCTCCTGTTCTGGTCCATATGATGTGGGCGGGCCTGGTCCCTCCCCAGGGCCACAGGATTGGTTTAGAGATAGGTGAGTGGTCCAATGAGAGTCAATCTCAGGAATCTGCAGGAAGGAGAAGGTTTTTTTCTGCTAAACCTGGAAGTGGTAAAATGCAGGGCATGACCTTCTAGGGCCCCTCTGGAGAGGGAGACTGGCTGGGAAGGAAGCCAGCATGGAAGAGAGCTGAGCCAATCCTGTTGCCACTGACTCCTGGATCCAGCCATACCTAAAGCTTACCCTGGACCTCTGAGTTCAGGAGCAGATCATTTCCCATGGCTTGCTCATGCCAGTCCAGGCTGGGTTTTTGTCCCTTGCAACCAAAGTCCTAACATATCCAGCTGGAGTTAGAACGAAGCTCCAGAGGGCAGAGGCCTTGATCTTAGAATCGTGTGTGACAAAGTGCCTGTCTTAGAAAATTATTTGACAGTCTTGTCCAAAGCATCTCCATCTGCCTTATTCATCTCTAGACAGTGCCCCTTATACACAGTAGGTGCTCAATAATTGCTAGTGAAAGAATGAAGGCATCTATCTCCAAGGCACCAAGAATGCTGAGCTACAGGGAACTCTGAAAAGAAAGGTCAGCTGGCAGAATGGATTTCTTTTCCTCCTTCACCGACTGAGCGTTCAGAGAACCCACAAGCTTCAGGGACCCGGTTTTGCCTCATAGAAACAAGCGACCGAGACAGGCTCTGCTGGGAGAGGGCGGGCTCACGGGGCGCCAGCTCCAAACGCGTTTTGTGTGAGCGCCTGAAGGAAAGAAGGGGATCACCTGGTCTCAGAGCCGGCTAGGAAAGGGGCGGTCCTCAGGGTGGGCATAGAAAACGCTGGCAATTAGCAGCAGTTCCCAGGGCAACAGAGCCCTGCTCAGCATCTCAACCCCGAATCCAAGGCTGGAGGTGGGAGGTGGTGGGCGGCCTGGGATCCTGGGCCTGTGACCCAGCAGAGGCTCCGGAATATTCAACTCACCTGTAAGTTTCCATGAACTGTTTGCACAGAGCAGCTGATTACCGGGGGATTACATGGCAGAGTGGAAAGTGCACCGCACAGGGAGTCCACACACTGGGGTCGGAGCCCCAGTCCTGATCCTCACTGAATGCGTGCCCTTCGGGGAGCCACTTTCGTGGCAGGGGACTGACGTCCTCATTGGTAAATGAGAGGGCTGGACCAGAGAAGTGCTTCTGATCAAGGGGCGACCTCGGAGTTTGTCTCAGAGGTGCTCAAACCCACGAGCATTGAGCACCCCTGGAACGAACGCGCCTCCCATGTGTGCAAGCATCAGGAGCATGTAGACACTTGTTTTTGGACGCATTTATATTTTATCAGTCAAATTAGTAAATTCACAATCGCTTTTGGTCATGTTGCTTTCTCAGGATACAATACACCACGTCCAGATGACCAGAGCCCTCCGCCCCCACCCAGTGACCACATGGACAAATGGATCTTCTGCTGCCTTCGAATTCTTGCTCCACCACTCACGGGTGGCACAGCCCTGGGCAAGGCTCTCAACCTGCTATGTCTTGGTTTCCTATTTGTAAAACAGGGAGACTATTAGTCCCTACCTCCTGGACTCGTTCAGAGAATGGAGCAAGACGGTCTATGCAAAGAGGTGGAGGAGGACCCGGCATCCGGCAAGGGCTCAGGACACGGCTGCTGTTCCACTCGACCAATGATGCCAAAACTACGATGCTCTCCCATGGGCACCCGCGGAATTCTACCTTAAAAAGCTGCCCTTAGAAAACTAATTCCTGCTGTTACAGGTGAGGAGAGTGGTCCCCTGCCCTGGGGGAGGGTGGTCGGGAAGGAGGGATGACCAGGAGGAGGACACGGGGGACCTTCTGGGGCTGGTAACGTTTTGTTTCTTGATCTGGGTGCTGGTAACACAGGTATGTTCAGTTTGTGAAAATGTATTAAGTGCACTTTCCTGGACACTGTCCTTCAAGAAAAGTTCTAAAAACCGAGGTAATCTTAAGCGAAAAAGAGAGAACGTCAGCGGCAGGTGCATGACTCCCAATAATAATGACGACATTTAACGTACGTGCGTTTTCCAACCCCTGCTCCTGAGCATCCTCACTTTGTGCTTTAGAACCCCAAACGGCTTTCAGCTTTGTTCGCCTCTGCAGAACCCAAGCTTGCTGGACGAGGGCGCCAGCCACCCCCCCACCCCACCCCCAGGTCCATTCCTCCATCAGTTGCTCAATATCCCCTCCTCTCATGCCCTGGAGTTGCTGACATCAGCTCCCGGACCGCTTGGCGTCTTGGTGACCCAGAGCAGCTCGAAGGACTGAGATGGGAAAGGCTGCGGAGACGGACCATGCCCAGCGCTGGCCGCAGAGCTGTCTTCCACAAGCCGTCCTGATCCAGCCCCACCTCTGTGTGCAGAAACCCCAGTCCCACCCACATGCTGCTCACCCCTTTTACCCCACGACTCAGCCAGACTTCCTTCCAGCAGCTTCTTTCTCAGAAAACTGCAGCCACTAGGATGTTCTGTTTAGTCCTGACAGTAATGACTTGTAGCTCACACACGGCAGTGGAATCAGAGTCCCCCACGTTCTCACACTGAGGAAAAGGCACGCAGAAATACAGCTGCCCTAACTAAATTGCCACAAGGGAAGGAGTAAAACAAACAGCAGCCCACTCCCGTAGAGAAATCAAGGAACCACCATGTGGAGGTCATCATCTCACTTAATCCTAATTACCACCTGAAGGGTAGGTCTCATTATCCCATTTGGTCAATGAGAATACTGAGGCTCAGAAAGGCTGAGGGACTTGCCTGGGGCCACACAGCCTGAAAGCAGGAGAGCCAGAACTCATCCCGAGCCAGATGGGCCTGGGCTCGGACACCTGGGGCTTGCCCACCTTGGCTCAACCACAGCCACCGTCTCAAAACCACCAGCCCACCTCGAAGGCTTCCAAGGCAACACAAACTCACGTACTTGCAGAGGTCGAGCGCTTCTGCCGCAGTTTCCACACACAGGCACTCACCGCCTGCTACCCTGGGGTAATCAGGTGAATAATGAAGTGAGCCACTTCCTCCAACAACGCAACCCGGAAGACGCCATTAACCATCACAAAGACAGCAGCAGACTAACCCCAGGCCAACTCAGTCACCCCCTCTTTCCTTCCACCCTGACTCATCCCTCTTGGGGATGTGAAACCAAACACACACAAGCACACACGCATGCACACACAGACACAAGCATACACGCACACACACGCACACACCTGTGTGAGCACGCGCACACACACTCTCCTGCAGCAACAAGTACACATACGCCGTGTGAGCATCCTATGAGAGTTCAACACTTCAGTTCACCGGACATCATTTCTGTCCGAATCCACGCTAGGAACAAGCCTGCCCCCCACCCCCCAATATATATACGTACACACACACACACACACACACACATCTAGACATCCTGCTGCCGTTGCCACCTCCGACCACCCTGCAGACTGCTTCTCATGCTGTAATCCATCCTTAATGCCAGATGCCACTGGATTGAGGCCTGTGCTAAACCGCCCCCGGCTCACCATCGTGACCACTCAGGGCCGGTGGAGAAGCTGCCATGTGAATGTTCACACCTAGCTCTTCATTACAAACACAAACAGCTCCCAAACAGCCCTCTTCTTAAATCGCATCATTTCTCTGAAGGGGATACAACGCCCAGCTGAAGGGCTTACTGACCTCCTTGGTCTGCTTGGCCAGGCACACACCACTCCTGGGGTATTGCAGAAATTTCTGCAACAGCTGAGTTTAGGGCACAGAGAGGTTAGGTAACTTCCCCACAGCAAAAAGCAAAGGAGGGGTTTTGTACCCTGGCAGTCAGCACCTCATTACTACACTGTATTCCTCTATGCGCAGGGAGGTGGACGCGCCAGGAGCCACAGCACCATGGACAGTACTGGTTTTTTTCCACTTCTTTTTTATTAATGTTTAAATTCACACAACTCACCCTTTTCTAACACAGTCACTGGACTGAGGCTCTGGCAAGCCCAGAGCAAAGCTTATTCAAACACCTTCCTTTAAAAATGCAGTTATTTCCCAGAGAAAGAGAGCTGTCAGTCAATCACATATTAGTATAAATTAGCCCCGTCAGCTCTACCTCTTAATGCTGGGCATCAGCAGCATTGAAAGGACGAGTGGTTTGGCTGAAGATAAGGAAGGTACGTAATGTAGGAGCAGAGCATATGTGGAGGGGGGGCGGGTGTAGAGCCCAAATGGAGGTTTTTAGCAGAATCTGCAGAGAGGAGCGTTAGAAAGATGTTGAAGGAGGAAGAAATCGAGGAGAGAAGACGCCTACTTCAAAATTTTAAAGGTTTGCTGAAGGCTGTCCCTACTGTACCCAGAAGAGTTGGGGGCAATTCTCCCTGACTTATGAGGTCCTGTTTCCAGAACCCCAAACTCCAGCCAGTGCTGTGAGCCTCAGACCACCTGCTGTTCATAACTAATTGTGGGGGGCGGGGGGGGCTAAGTGCTCATGACCGATGGTGGCAGAGATGGGGGGCACTGCCAGAGATTCCTGCCCCCCTTCCACAGCACAGAGCGCTGCTGGTGTAGAGAAACAGCTGGCCACCCAGAGGGCTTCATCAGCCAGACCACAAGTGCCGTGTGTCACTTCTGTCCAAAGGGCTTCAGAAGCAGACACATCTCACCCTCTCTCACCTTCCCCGGGCGCCCTGGAGGCCGCCCGGCCCAGATGGCAGAGCGGAGGTGGAAGGAGCCTGGGACCCAGCCTCACCGCCTGGAAGGCTCCTTGCTGAACAGTCACGCTGGAAGTCGTGGGAGTGAAAACCAAACTTCACCGGGGGAAGCGCTGAGATTTGCGGGTTTCTCAGCCACTGTTGTGGTTGTTATACTACCCACCCTCCCAAGGTACGGCATCTTCTGAGTCTTCGAGCAGGAGCTTTCAAACGGTCTTGAAGCTTCTGCCTGTACTCCCTGGTTGGGGTTCTGGTCTCAGGGTGTGGACCACGCCAGGGGGTGTGAAGGATCTGGGATGCTCTTCACGGCCGTCCCCAAGGATGTGTGCCCAGGAAAGGGAAAAGCTTAGACTATCAGTACAGAACCCCATATATTTCAGGACCGTCACAATTAGGAAGTGGGTGGCTGTGCTAAATTAAGCTGTGATCCCCTTTGGCGCTCAACAATCCTGTCTGCCCACAGAGGTACTTGTAGAAGCCAGGGTACCCAAGTTTATGTCTGGTTCTGGACATACGGGTCACTTACTCCCGAGAACATCAATCGTGCTCAGCTCTGCCCTTGTACCTTGAAACAAGAGTGTAAGTGGATAAACGTCACCTGGGGACCACGATCGGCAAACCAGAAAGAGCTTCAAAGTCAGAGAACCCCTATATCTCATCGCTTTTACTGGCCCATCATCAAGACACCAGGCAATGGGCCTAGATGAATCCGAATCTATTTGTCCCATATTTCTCTTTTACGGGCATTGAGATTTAGAGGAAAACAGAGTGAGTTTTGTTATTTTCAGGTCTATGTGGCCTTTGTCTGGTCTGCACCCCAGGAAGAGGCTGGAGCATTCTGGAGGGGGTGTAGGCGTATCAGCCCACACGGGCAGGCCTGAGACGCCTCCTGCCCCCATGCTCCGTTCCTGATGAACCACCTGCCAGACACAAATCTGATGTATTGCAGAATTAGCAGCAACTCAGGTAGCGCACAGAGAGGGGAGGTAACTTGCCCAAGGTCACACAATAAGGGGCACATCTGGGATTTGAATCCAGGCAGTCTGGGCATTGAACACAATCTCTTTGCTGCTATACAACACTGCCTCTCTGCTCAAGGGGCTGGTCTTCCAGAGGACGGCCCTGTGCAAAGCCTTCCATGACTCTCTCGGGCACATGGAGGGCTCCTTCCACCAAGCCCTTCTGTCTTTTGCACACATGTCCCCTCTGGCCGCTGTCTTGTTGTACTGAAATTGTTTCTCCGTCTCTCTCCACATGTAGACCATACTAGCCCATTGGGTGCCCGGAATTAGAAAAAGGTGCCCCCTCCTCAAGACGTTTTGCTTCCATCTACTGGAAGACTGTTATAATAAAGCGACAAATCAACAATGTCTATGATGATTTGAATGGCACCCTCAAGGACTGTGCAGCGCGCAACCTGCACAGCTGGATACAGTGATCTCTTACCAGACCTTGAGCACAAATTATTTGAGGACAGTCTGTGTTCTTGCATTTGATGCCTCCAGCTCCTAGCACAGTGCCAGGCACACAAGAGGGTACAACAGATTCTTGTTGACTTGATTCGCCAGTTTGCTAGCTAATGAGAGGCAGGGGATTCTGACTCTTATGAGACTGAGGGATGAGGCTGTAGTCTTTTCTCTTGACTGTTTCCCCTCCCCTGCCAAGGGAACCAAGGGCTGCCAGTTACGGGGCGCCGTGTGTGAGTTCCCCCCTCTCTGTGAAGTGGAGGTACTTTCAGAAGGATCCTTTCCACTTCGGCTTTCACTCCCATTTCCCAATCGCTCCTCTCAAGCGGGGAATGGCAAAAATACCAACGAGGTTTGAGATTTGCTTCCTTCCTTTAACCAATAACTCTTCAGACACACTTGTCCACACCAGGCATCAAGAGCACTGACAAAAGACCTAACTTGCATTCACAAAGTACGCGTCTCCCACTAAACACCGATGTCCACAGAGATAAATGAGAAAAGGCAAAGAGAACGGGGGACCCACGTTCTCAGGTTGCCTTTAGGCCTGTCCAGAGGAAATGAATTAACTTCGTATCATTGCAGCCAGTTATGCTGTGGTCTCTCACCTGACAGAGGATCGTGTGCTTAGTTACGGGCTGTTCGATACTTCCCCAGGGAGGGAGGGGGGCTCCTAAAGCACTGGGGTTCAAGGCCACGGGGAAAAGGATGCAGCTGTCAAGCCCCACAGAATGTTCTCTGCCCTGATTTACCTGCTCTCTGGGCGGGTGAGCGGATGGGGGAAGGGTTCCCCCAACTCTGAGCCAACATCTTCTGATTTTTCCCTGTTTATCCAGGTACGATAATGACAGATGATTGACAGAACACCAACAGTGCCAACATATTGGTACTTTATTTAAAATTGTGCCTCACCCACCTCCACTCCCCCCCAACCCCACCCTCCAAAGATCAAACAAGACAAGTTCTCCTTCTCAGCAAAAAGCTTTCTCTAGGCCACATTCCACTCTCTAACTACCTTTGCAATAAATCAATTTCGCCGCAATTGTCTTAATTAACCAACGTGATAAAAACCCTCACTGGGAGAATGTGCTGGAGGCACCGAGGAGTAAAGGATCGGCTCCTTCATATTGCAAACCCCTGGCAGCCAGCTGAGTTCCAGGCCCACTAACTCAGCAACGTAAAGGACAGAAGTAACTAAAGATGCTTCAAAGATTTCACAGCCGCTCCCAGAAGGCAATAAAACAGCTTTCTGTTGAAACATGGGGCAACATTTAATTTGAAAGTCCACACCATGCAGTATTGACTTCTTCCTTAGTAACACCTTGCATATGAAAAGTAACAGTAACATCAAGTTATATTCTATCCAAACTCCGTGAAAAGCCAACTGCCTTTCCCTGACTTCTTTTCGCTATATTTGCTTTACCCCTACTTGGAGAAAAGAAACATCAGATCCGGGAGCTGCTAATCTGAACTGTTTGTATTCATCACGCCACATGGAAAATCTTTCTCCCCAGCTAGTAGGTGTCAAAACCGAGGTGAGATTCAGCTGCATAAGCAAGTTGATGGCAATTCAGACCCCACGGAGTGACATTTTTAACTCGCTGCGCATGAAATTAACAACATGTTCTTTTTCTGAGAATCCGGGTCTACACAACTGTATCCAACTGCAAATGCATTTTAAGATCAATGGAGGCCTGAATAAATTAGCAAGGCTCTCCCCAGGTATTTCATGAGAGTGCTGGCATTTAAATGTCATCTAACCAAGCTGAACAGCATCAGGTTGTTCAGAGTGTTAATTATTAAGATCCTAAATCTTGCTGGAATCCCCCTGACGTAGGCTATTTGAGCATCCTCAGAGCTGTTATGGTTACCGAGGGTGTCATTGGACTTAAATCCACAAGGTCCTTGCTTGAGATCTCACCAGGGAAGGGAGCGGGATGGAGCAAGGAAAGGCCACCCTGCAAGAAAGAAAGCGTCCGTCATGTGGCGATTCCACCTGGTACGGCCACCTCGGTGGGGATTCTCTGCACCGTGCATGGCACAGAGCACCAAACAACTGTCGTAGTTCCCCCTTCCCAACAGGGCCAGTCGGAAGGGGCACGTTCCAGCCCACCAGGCGGGACTGTGAGGGAACTGATGGCAGCCGCTCCGGGCTGGTGGGGGGTCCTGGGAAGCAAGGGGCTGAGGCTAACAGGGTTTTTTTTTTTTTTTTTAGGACATGCAAAGCTTCAGGGAGGCGGAGGGGACGGCAACAAAACAGAGCCTTGGAGGCTGACCCATTCTGTATTCTTTCCCTCCCCTCCTTCGCATCTCCCACAGTCTGACCGGTTCTTCCTCCAAAACCGTTCTCACACGCCCACTTCTCCGGCACTCCAAGTGGGTGCCTGCTGCTCCCCTCACCTCTTCTTGGCCCCACTGTGGTTGGGCCAGGCCATTCCTCAGAGGCCCTTGGTGGCCTCCACTGCCCCAGGGATGAGGCCATCCTCAGTGTGGTGGTAAACTGCCCATCTGTTGTCCAATGGCTTCAGTCGACCCATTTACCACCCACAATGGCCCACTGGCACGTTCTGACGGACTGAAGCATGCAAACGCCAGGGATGTTTTTAAAAACGAGGCCATATTGGGTGTATGGACCTAAAAGGGATGACAGCAATGGCCTGTCCTCCTCATGGTCCTGCTCCAAGCCAGGGCAGGGCAGAGGGGCTGTGACAGAGGAGGTGTGAACGTGGCCCCTGTTTCAGTGGCATGGCTTGTCCTCCAAGAGGACGCTGGGAGGGTCAGGCTGGGCTCCCGCCGACCCGCATACAGTTTTCCAATTCGGGACTGCTTTGAAACCCTTTATTCTATGAATCCTAAGTATCAATACGTCATTTGCTTCTATTTTTATAGTGAGAAAATAACACAGGTAGGAAAATCCTCTCCACACGCGGGCACTGACTTTCCTTTTATTAAATCCCAATTTACAACATTAGATAATCACTAACAGAACCTTCAGAAATGCCTTTCATTCCTTCCAAAACCTGGACCTGGGCATTCCAACCCTGCCAGCCGCTGTCCTCGCGAGGACCCTGCACTCTGGCCTCATCACTGGCCTGCACACGATCTCTGGCCATTCTGACCCCTGGGCCTTTGCTCAGGCGCCCCTCCTCCCCCTGTGACAATTTACATCCCCTCGAGAGCAGACAGAGGCCCCCTCTTCCAGGAGGCCTGGGTGACTACGCTCGTGCAAAGGCTCCTCCCTCCTTCTGGATCAGGGGACAGAGCACGGGACAGAGAGTTAAGGAAGCTGCAGCTCATCAGACTCCTTTTCAAGTCAAAGACAGACGCCCAAATACCTCTAGGCGGTAAGTGCACGTCAGGCACAGATGGTGGCTCCACATAGTGGCTCAGGGACCCCTCCCAGTGCGTGCAGCCCAGAGAAGCGGGAGCAGGAGGAGCCGGGCACAGAGGGAGGCTGGCTTCCTGTGAGATTCTGAGGACAGATACCACTGTATTCCAAATGCAAATTTCAGGTTTTCCGCTGTGATACATTTCACGGCATCCTCTAACCTCAGAGCAGCTGGGAACCGCTGGTGAGAATTTCCACAGCAAAAGGGAGGGGCGCTTCCTCTTTCCCGTGATGGTTCTCTATATAAGACTTTGTGAGCAGTGAAAACTCAGATCAATAAGAAGGAAATGTATTCTTTCTACCTACAATCTCCTATCAGGCTAAGAGAAAATGCTATTATCAGTGTCTTCAAGGCAGGAGCCAGAGGCTGGTCCACATGAGAACCAGAGGCAGCGTAGTGTCTAAGCACAGAGATGGTACACTGCAACCCTATGTTACAGCAAGTCCCCAATTCTCATCTATGCACCAGTAAAAAAGGGTGTGGGGGCGGGCAGGGAGGTCGGGGAGCGCCATGAACAGAGGGGTGACAGAGATTCAGGAAGCCATCCAAATGCCCCCATTCGATGGGTCAATATGACATCGCAACTTAACAGACTACTGTACAAACACAAAGAATTCTGACCCAAAGAGAGACATAGAAAAGAATAGAGGAGATACACGAAAAAGGGGAATACTGAATTGTACATGCTGCAGATAAAACCTACCCAAACATATCAAGAGCTACAGATACCCTAAAAGTAAACTGACCGTTAAGACAAAGAAGCTGCAGGTGTATTTCTAAATACGATATCAAGTTGTAGGATGACGCAGGAAGTCACGTTTCTAGGCTTGGTCCCCGTTCCTTTCCGTGCAATTCCTGCACCCTGTCTCTGATCAGGGGCACACGTTCCCACCCCTTTCGCTTTTTATCTTTTTACGCCACAGCCCACAAAAGAGGAACAAGGGCACCTGGGGCTCACCCAACCTCATCTGTCCCCACTCCTGGGGACAAAGGATTCCATGATGAACGCACAGTATCACTCCCCAGCTAAGGCGGGGGGAGTGGTGGTGGGGGGACTGACTTGAACGAAAATATAGAGTCTCAGCTTAACTCCTGGCAAACGATGAGCCCAAATATGCCAGTGTCGCTAAACTTTCCCTGTGATGCGAACAACCCACGCAAAACTAAACTGGCAACGGAGCCAAACTAATAATGACTTGTTTATAAATGAAAAGCAAGAATAGTAGCAACTAAAAACTGTGACCATCTCAAGACAACCAACAGACGGCACGCTCCGAAGGCACGGTTCCTCAAAGCCACAGAAATCCCACTCGACACGTCCATGTGCGCAGTCAGAACCGGGCCGTGTCGCCAATTGTTGAGTGGAATCCAGACTTCTTACACAACCCTGAAGTGGGGCCCTCAAACTCTAGAAACTTACTGGTTTTAGTTTGCAAATAGAAAGTCTTAGCAAAGCAACCATTAATAGCTAGCTTAGGTAACAATAACCCTTCACAATTTCTGCAGATGAAGATTTTGGAGCTAGTCGTAGGTACACCATTTGCCCACAAGAACCAGAGAGCATGTTTTCAATCAGCCCTGGCCTGCCAGAATAAGTCCTTGGGTTAAGCCAGGACCCTGCTCAGAGTCGCTGGCCTGAGAGACCTTTCGCATCACTGCGTTGTTCTGGAAAGCAGGGCTGGGAATCGTGACTTCCGCACCTGCCAATGTGGCACAGCCCAGATTACCCCTTCACCCAAGATACCCAAGCCCCCTACCCCTCAGTGAGGCAGAAACAACTGGCTGCAAAAGTCAGGCAAAAAGGTGGGCCCCAGTTTTCTCACCCCTTCTAAAGAGGACAGGATGACAAGTTATCCTTACCTGACCTATCGGGGGTCAAGTTCAGAACTGCGGGCCTGCCTTGTCCATCCTGGAGGCCACTCCGACCCTTCCCCACCTACCTGCGTCCCTTTGCTTTTCCTGCCCCCTTGTCACTCACACTGTCCAGCTTTTGAGCAGAGAGGTCACCCCACAGCTCAATCTCATAGCATCTCTTAACTGGTACCTTGCTTTCTTTGGGTGGAGGGAGCCGGGAAATTTGCCCCAAAGTGGAAGAGCCTTGACTGACAGAGTATGATTTACTTTCCTTCCCACTCATCATTGAAAATCTAACAACGCTCACAGAGAACGTGCAGCTGCTATTGCTGATATCCTACATGATGTGTGTGTTAAGTAGCTATTTATGGTTCAGAGGAGTTAAAAGTATGGAGAATAATCCAAATTTTTACTGAACTAACATCACCTGATCCCAGTTTCCTTCATGATTGTTTCGAACCCAATTCTATGTAGGATCAGGTATAATATTACGATTGCAGTAATTTCCCACCTGGACGACCATTTTTAACTGCTTACAGAAGTCTGTATTTCTTCTGACTTTTAAAATGCAAACGGATGTGACTTCCCCAAACCAAAGAGTACATTCTAATTCAGAAAGAGAAAAAGAAAATAACAAACACCACTTACAGACAAGCAAAAATTAGGAACCACGGCATTGTTCCTATTAAGAGCTCGTCTTGGACGGAACTAGAGAGAAACCATGACCACTTCCTCAGCGCCTGATCAGCCCCCTATTTCAGATGGCGAGCATTCCTGTACCTCAGTGCTGCAGGAGGTTCTCGGAAGTGACATGAAGGACAATGTTAGAAACTACCAGAACCTCCAGCATCAACTGGTCCTCAGAAGCTGCTCACCAAGAGTCTGGATTCTCTGAAGGACGGAAAAGGAAAGTCAATCATAACTGATCGTTTCTCCCTCTCTCTCTTTGACACAGCTCTGCACCAACCTCGAGGGCTTTGCAATTCCATCATTGAGGCATCTGGGTGCCCAGCTCCCATTCCAAGGTCCCCTGCAGTGAGGGGTTCTGGAACTGAACCCCAACTATCCAGGAGGTTACGCAAAGTAACCAACAGACCCCAAATATCCCATTCTTGGAGCAATCATCAGAAACAAGGGTGCTTCCAGCCACTACCCAGAGAGGAGAAGCTGTCACTCTGATACAGAAATCAAGGTACCGCTTGTGATGGATACAAATAGAGCCATCAGGGCCCAGACACTCAGAAGGCAAGTGACAGGCAGAGGGGACATCAGGATGAAATCAAGCAAGGCTGACAAAAGCCAGAGATTTGGGAGAAAAGGAAGAAAATCTTCTGCTATTGTCTCTTCTTTCAATGATCCTAAAATTACAAATGAGAAGATAATCACCCAATGTATTTTTCAGATCAAGACAGTTTCATTTTCTACACACTAACCTTGAAATCCCACCCTACCTCTAGAAAATTATACTACAAAGTTTCTGATAATGTTGAAAGAGCAAGGTCAATAAAATCGATAGGACACTGGGGAGGAGGAAAGAGCTGTTCGAGAAAGGTGCCTTCCCGGACGCAGCCTGAGCTGGGGGCGATGGTTCAGCCTGGGCTGGGGCCGAATGAGAAGAGAGGGCAGGAGAGGCGTTCCCAGCTGGGGTAGGGAAGAGTTGTTCTCACTCGGGGTCTCTTGAGCAGCTGCAGCCAGATGTCAGCTGAAGTTGACGTCATAGGAAGGCTCCACCAGGCCGGACGGCCACAATGGTGCAGTCACATGGCTGGCAGCTGATGCTGGCAGTCGGCTGGAAGCCCAGCTGGGGCTGCCAACCAGAACATCTCCAAGGTCACTTGGGCTTCTCAGAACGTGACGGGTGGGTTCCAAGAGGGAGAGTCCCATGGGATGCAGACAGAAGCCACAAGAAACTCCTTATGATCTATTCTCAAAAGTCCAGAATGTCTCTTCTGCCACATGCTACTGGTCAAGAAAATCACTAAGGCCAGCCTAAATTCCAGGAGAAGGGACTTGATGGAGGGGTGGCAAGGTCACACTGCAGAAGAACTTGTGTGTTTTCCAAAGATGGCCACAACAATCACCTACACCTGTCATGTACCACGTCCTTTTCTAGGCACTTGGGGTGGAGAAGTGTGGACAGCGGTGAATCAGACAGACTCTCCATGGAGCTTACTTAGTAGCAATGTGGTGATGGGTCCCAAGACAGACTTTGAGGAAACCAGTGTTCCAGATGGTAACGACCCACAACCGGGACCCCAGCTCCTGATCACAGGGCACAATGGCTGGGCTGGGACACACAAAAACAAGATCAAAGCCGATGGAAGACTTGGGGCCTTTTTAGTGAAACTCAGAGCTGGACTGGAATGGCACTTGTCCCTTTCACTCCCACCTCTCTCCACTCCATTCCCACATACAGCAGAAACGGTTGGCTGTTCTCCAATGACTAGTGGCTGAGAACCAACCGTGCAGACAGGGACACCTCCTGGGACCCCCTGCAGTTAGGTGCAGCCAGCTCTCGCCGTGGAAGTGATGCCTACCCTTCTAGACCAAGGCTGTCAAGCACCAGGTGTGTTTATTCCACTTCTTTTCTTTCCCCAGCCACTGGATGAACGTGCAAGACTCTGAGCCCTCGAGAGGCAGAGCCATAGACAGAAGGAGCCTGGGTCCCTGAATGACTATGTGGAGGATGTCCCACCAGCCAGGAATGCACCCGGGAGTGGTACACAGTCCAAAGCAACCTTATGGTGCTCCGGTGCTGGACTATGAGGGTCTGCTACGCTAGCGCATCCTACCCAGTACCACGCCATCTCCTGGTCACAGCCAGCTCAAACCCCTAACACAGGACCTGTGGTTTTCCCTGGTAGACCCGGTGCCCATACCACTTTTGTAAAAAGGCGCTTGCAGGCCTGTCTGGTGACAATAAGTGCAATGCCACAGACAGGTCCAGGAAGGTTTATGGGGTCTGCGGAGGAGCCCCCAGCCCAGACTGGGGCAGGGGACAGAGTACAGCCACGGAGGATGTTTATCATTTTTGTGACTGTTCTCATTTCAAATTTATGGTGCTGAAGGAACAAAGTTTCAGAAAACATTTAAGAAAATACATGGTCAGATCTGAGGGGGAAATTGACTGGAAGGAGAGCCACGTTTCAACCAGGGGAGGGGTCAAAGTTATGGCAAAAGCATCAAGAGTGTTTAAATGTGTCTCGAATGTAAGAAAGGCTGACGGGTGAGGAGATGCGTAGGAGACCGGAATTCAGTCCTGTTTGGCACGGCTGTGCCCTCTCTGCTCGGGGGAACGGGAGATGGCGGGGGTGCGCCTTGGCGGGAAAGGAGAGAACTGAGCTCCCTCCGTGAGGGAGGAGGAAACTGTCAACCGGGGCTGTGGGACCAGCAGGCACAGTGGTGGGGACAACACTGGGGACGCCTCAGCCTGGGGAGTCACAGGCCCAAAGGAGGCAGGGGCAACGTGGGATGAGAGGGGAGAGAAGGGGCAGGGAGAGGCGATGCGAGGATTCTGCAGAGGGAATGGGAGAAGAGAAAACCTCCTGCAGAGGGACCAGATGGCATCAGACCAACCGGGCAGACGAGGCGAGTTAAGAAACCAAACAAGACTGGGAAGGAAACAAGAGGAAGAGGATGCCTGGGACTGCGACGTGGCAGGGGACTCTGGAGCCCGCGGGTGAGGGGAGACTAGAGCAGCGAAGGTCAGGAGCCCAGGGAAGACACAGGAAATGAGAGCTTGCTAATGAGACGGAGCAGCCCCTGGGGCGGAAGCGCCTGCCAGCACAGGGGAGTGGCTTTGCCACCGAGGAGCTGAGCGACCTGGGCCAAGTCATTAGCCCTTCTCCCCTCCGCATAATGATCTCTAGGTCATCGCAGGCAGGACCTTATGGGGACAGGAGAGGGAGGAGGCAAAGCCACAGGGAGAGGGACTGGTGTCCAGGGGCTGAGCCCTGGTCCAGGCGGTGCAGACCCCCAGCTGACAAGGGGGGCTGGGACCCTCCATCCAGGGGGCAGAGCAGTGGTTTGGGAGCTGGGCCTGGTTCAGATCCCAGCTAAGCCACTTACCCATTGAAATGTCAAGGCATCTCCATTTACTCACCTGGGAAACGGATAGGACAGCACCCACTGCACGTGTGATAATCAGAGAACGGAGGGCAGGTGTCCAAACACGACAAGAGCAGGGAGAGGTCCAAGAGGGGAGTGGAGAGAAAGGCTGGATGTTTCTTAACTTTTAATATGGAAAATGTCAAACAGACATAGGAAGAGAGAGAACAGTATAGCAAACTCCCACGTCCCCATCCCTCAGCTTCAGCAATGATCAGCTCCGGCCGATCTGGTTTCACCTTACACCCCCACCAGCTCTGAGGCCACCCCTGTCTCCCCACTCAGTTGATTTTGAAGAAAACCCCAGTTGTCACAGTATTTCTACTCTAAGTGTTCCAGTGCATCTATCTAAAAGGAATTGTTGGTTTTTAAAAGCAAACTCAGTACAAAGTCTGGAGTCCCGGAGATCCCAGAGCGCGCTCTGCTCCACGTGCAGGCTGATCCGAGGCAGACATGGGATGGCTCTTGGGCCCCAGTTTTGGTCTGGGGGCCGCCCTGGGGCCTGAAGCCCTGGCCCCAGACACCTGCACACCGTGAGCTCTGACATCCCTCAGGGTCAACAACGCCAGTTCCAGAACCATCACCTGGACCTGGTACCGACTGCCCCAGATGAGCTGATGGGCAAGGACGCCTGGGACGCCCCCTTTCCTCCTCCTCCTTGGTCTTGGGAGCAGCAGCATCCATACTCCCTATAAGTACGCGAGTGTAGGCATTAAGTGGCTTATGAGCTGAGACAGAGGGGTAACCCAGGCCATGGGCTAGAGACCAACCCTGAGGACAGGGGTCCCCAGTCAATGCCTGTGGGCCACCTTCAACGGAAAAGGTGTCTGCACGTGGGCCAGGAGGCGCTCTGAAGAACAGAGGATGTGCTGGGATGCTAACCGCAGACTCACGCCTGAGTCCTGGGAAGGCCAAATCGTGCGACGGCGACACCCTCTCCTTTACACTCCTGACCCAAATTCCACACCCACAGGTCCCTCTTGAATCTCTCCTAACATTTTATCAGGCAACCACAGAGGAAAACAGTACGGTATGGGAGACCAAGTGGGGGCTCGGAGTTTGGACCTCAGATGCAGGCAATAAAGCGGTAGGCTGCGTATAAAGAGCTTAAAAATAGTAAAGCAGTTCCTCAAAAAATTAAACAGACAATGACCACAGGACCCAGCAATTCCACTTCTGGGTACACACCCAAAAGAATCGCAAGCAGGGAGTCAAACAGATATTGCACACCCACGTGCACAGAAGCATTATTCACAAGAGCCAAGACGGGGAAGCAGCCCGAGGGCCCAGAGACAGATGAGCAGGTAAACACGACGGTGTATACACGTGCCACGGAGTAGTACTCAGCCTTAAAAAGGAGCGAGGTACCCACACTACAACATCGACCAACCTCGAACACATCATGCTAAGTGAAATAACAAGCTAGCCAAAAAAAGATAAATACTGTGTGATTCCATTTACAGGACGTACCTGTCAAGTTCACGGAGACAGAAAGTTGAATGGCGGCTGCCAGGGACAGCAAGGGGCGGGGCGCAAGGAGTTACTGTGTCACGCGGACCGGAGCGTCCCTCCGGGAAGATGAACACGTCCCGGAGCCGGAGGATGCTGATGATGATGATGGTCACACAACAGCGTGAATGTACTCAAGGCCGCTGAACTGTACACAAACACCCTTAAAATGGTAAATTGTTTCCTTCCCACAATAAAAAATTATAAAAGTGGGACTACTTTTGGTCACCATTGGCCAGCAATTTTAAACATCAGTGATGAGAATACTGCCCTCTCCAGAGGCCGACCACGCCCACGGCGCCCTGCCCGCCGCCCCGGAACCCCTCAGCTCCTGCTGCTGCATCTCCTGCCTCACACCCTGTAGGACGGGGTTGGGGGGAGGCTGGCGGAGGGGGGTCTCCAGGACGGAGGCAGATTTGCACGGGGGGCCCGGGGCAAGGGACGGCTCACTGCAGGAGCCTCTTAATGCCAAGGCTGAAGTGCATTTGTGCTCATGGGCGGCGTCGAGAACACGTTTTTACAGCTATAGAACCCCCCCCCCCCCCCCGCCCCGCCTCCCACCAGGAACCAGCTGGAATTTCAACACAAAGAGAGAACTGAGCCTTGATGGCAGTGTCACAGGCCGGCGGCCCGGGCAAGTCATCCCGCACAGAAGTCCGCACTCTGCTCAGATAATCTGCTTACACATCAAACACGGATTAACGGACACGTCAGACCACCCCTGGAGGCGGACGGGCTCACGCTGTGGGCTGCCTTCTCCTCTGACTTTTGCTGGTCTAACAGGATTTTGGGGGTGGGGGGAGGATAAGGGGAGAACGCGGTTGGCTTTAAATAATTCCAATTCCGGTTAACAGCAGGTACCAGGTATCATTTGAGAGCGTATCACGTGTCAGGCCCTGTGCTATAAGCTACCCCATTCCCCCCCACCCTCCGCCCGAGAGTGGGCTCCACAGGGCTGGCTGGGTGTGTCTTGCTCACAGCTGGACGCCAGGGGGCCCTGCTGGTTTTAGGCACTCAAGGGAAACTGTAGGACAAAGGAACAAGGAACGTTAAATGCTTTATGTGCATTCGGTTAATCAGCACAGTGACCCCGGGAAGTAAGTGGCATCCAATTTTACAGCTGAGAAAATTGAGGCAGAGTTTTAGGTGACGTGCCCAAGGTCACAGGAGTCGGGGCCAGGGCCCTCTCTTACCAACACCGTTCAGTGCTTGTCACAACATTCCATGCCACACGTCACCCAGAAGCTGCGCCCTGCCTCCCAAATCACGCCTCCCACTGAGCTAGACACATCTCCTGGAGGGAAAGGTGAGACCATCGTGGGAAACCATCACCACTTTTTTTCTCTAAAGATTGGCACCTGAGCTAACATCTGTTGCCAATCTTTTTTTCTCCTCCCCCTCAAAGCCCCCCAGTACCTAGTTGTATATTCTAGTTGTGGGTCCTTCTGGCTCTGCTATGTGGGACGGCACCTCAGCATGGCTTGACAAGCGGTGCCATGTCCGCACCCAGGATCTGAACCAGCGAAACCCTGGGCCGCTGAAGCAGAGCGCATGAACTTAACTACTCGACCATGGTGCCGGCCCCCAGCACCTACTTTTAAGCTCCCCAGAGCGGAGATTTGGAGTCTGGAAATTCCCCTGCTGAGGGGTCTCACAGGTCTTTCAGATGCCGCCTCCCCACACAGGAGCAGGCCCAGCACCCTCTCCAGATGGCTAGCTGCCTTGAGGCCCCTGGGGACATGGATCTGACCGCCCAGAGCCCGGCCATCTGGAAGCCCTTCCTCCTGCGTAACGGCTCGCCTTCCTGTCCCTTCTCAGAGGCGGACACCAGCCTGCTCATCTCCCCCCACGCATCCAGGAGGTGGGACATCAAGTTCAAGAAAAGCATGACGGGCTGGGAGGAAAGGACACAGGATATGCAGTCACTGTCCTTAAGACATCCCAGGACAGCCTAATGGGAGACAGATCCACACCCAGAGGACGCAGGTGCCAGCTCCCCTGGAACCTGTGACAAGGGCCCATCCGTGTTCCCGAGCAGCCGTGGGAGCAGAGCAGTCATTCAGAAGTCCTGGGTGTGCATCTAACTGGGGCTTGTGACTGTGCAACCTTGACCATGTCACCTTCAGCTGAGCTTGTCTCCCCTCTTTGGGATGGGAAGCAGCCAGCTGACCGGAGCTGGGAGGCGCTGTGGTCTTAGCAGAGATGCTAAGAACTGAGGCACGATCAACCAGCAGGATCAATCATAGAGTAACTCCAGCAAAGCAGCAGCAGCCAACTTATTAAGGACCCGCCGTTTGTCGAGCATGGTTCTAAGTCTCGCATGTTGTTTCCTTTATTGCTCAGAACCGCCTCCTCTCTTAGGTGCTATCCTAATCACATTAACCCATTACACTGCAGACGGGGAAATGGAGGCTCAGAGAGGTTGAGCCACTCGCCTGAAATCACACAGCTTGTGTGAGCAAGAGCCAGGATGCAAACCCCAGCAACAGGCCCCACTGAGCTGGGTCTCTTCAACCTTACTCTCCTCTTAGCAGTGGTCAGTCTGAGCCAGGCTGCAAAGAACAGACAAGAGTTGGGGGTGGAGGCAGAGAGAAGGCAGATCCCTCCTTGCCTTGCATCCTGCCAATGGGTCACTTACTAACCACCCCCCATAAACTGCCTTCTGAGCGCCAGGAGGAGGAACATTCCACCTGCCACACCCCAGCCGGCAGGGTCACATCCACTACTGTCCCCATATCCCCAAAGATGGGAAAATGCCCCTTGGGCCAACAGCTCTCCCACGCCAAAGGCAGCCATTGCCATAAGAGCGACCCTCAACACCCTACCACTTGACCCAACTTCCCTTCCCAAGCTTATTCCCGCCCCCTTCTTGGGTCCCACTCTGGCCCAGCTAACGGCCCCTCGGTTTCTGAGCGAGCTGCATTTCTTTTGTTTACCATGCTCCCTCCACCTCCAGCCTCAGCATCTTCCAAGGCCTGCCTAGAATGCCACCTCCTCCATGCAGCCACCCAGGATCGACCTGAACTTGCTGCCCTTTCCTAGAGCCCCGAGCCCTTTCTACTTGTCCTTACACCTAATCTGCAGCTGTCTGCCGGAGGGCAGGCTTTCCATCCAGTTTAACTTTCTATCACCCCCCCACCCCAGCACAGGCACAAGGCAGGCCCCCAGTGCACATGCTGACAATGTTTTTAGAAATCAGAATTGACCCTAAAACCCCTCTCCATTAAACTTCCCTGAAAACAGGCAGCTCTAAAATATGCTTATGCTATAGTGTACACTGCCTCCCCCAGTCTTGATAAAAGCAGCCCTGAAATTTAAAGTGAGTTTTAATTATATAAGAGAAGTTAAAACCTCTGCCTGAACAGGCCTGTCATTCTCCTTTCTTACGCTGATAATTTCCAACATCACTTTACCCCAAAGGCCCTGTCCGCCCAGCTCTTCTGAGGAACCGTGGAGTGTATTTCATGCTCGAGGTGGGGGGGAAAAACACCGGCAGAGGCAGACAGAAATATCACAATGCCCAGGTGGTAATCAAAAATTCATTTCGCTTGGTGTTGACTCGGTTCATATCTTATTTGAGTCAAGCCAGAGTCATTAAATGGTTTGTTCCAAACTAATTCTGGCTTGCATTTCAGAACTGCTGTCTCTGGGCCGAATGCATGCCCCCGGCAGCTGTAAGCGGGTCCAGCCAGCACAGCTCGGGCCACACTGCAGATCTTCGCTCCGGAGCGACACAGAAGGTACAGCCAGGGTCCCTGGGGGGGGGGGGGGGGGGGGGGGGGGTCAGGGAAGTGGCCTCCACCTTCAGCATTACCACTCATTCATTCGCAGACAGAGGCCTTTTCGTGCAGGGCGCCCTGCTGGGGGCAGGGAGCGACTCTGATAGCTGACACAGTCTCTGCCCTGGGGAGGCTTCCAGTCTGAGGCCAAGTGGGAGACACACACACTGTCGTGGGTGGGCACGACTGGGGCAGCCGGGGGATGTCAGCACAGCGGCAACCGAGGAGCGCGGAAAGCAGTTCGGGCTGCCCGGGGGTGCCGACAGGCAGCGTTCCAGAAGCGGGGGATGAAGCTGCACCTTCAGGGCTGCGTGGGTGCGCGTGGAGATAGAAGGAGGGGCATTCTGGGAGGGGGGCCGCACTGCGGTCTCAGCCCTCGGGGTGCTGCCTCACATCCGGGGCAGCTGCGGGCTGCCTCCGTGGGCTGGTCCATCCACGACCCTGGCCCACTTCTCCTGGCGCCCTCCAGGGTCCGGGCGAGAGGCGAGCAGGAGAGGGGGCACAAACGAGGCTGGCGAGCGGGGTGGGGGGCAGACAGAGGGCCACGTGGCATACTTGCCGTTCGGGCCGGGACTTCAATAAACATTAAGTCTCTTCCCTGCCACGAGGACCCCTGGGGTCTTTACATGTGACAGTGACAAGAGCATATCTGCCCGTTAGCAAGTCGACTGGGAGGCGATATGAAGGATGCCTCGGGGGAGGGAGACAGACGGGCAGACTACTGCAGCGGTCCAGACAGCCGGGTGGGGACCTGGGGGCAGATGGGGGGCGGACCACAGCTGAGAGAGATGAGCCACTGGCCTCTCTGCTAGTGAGCGAAGAGATGAGGCCTGGGATCCAAGATTTCTGACTCTGAATCCGTGCTCTTCGTACCAGCCAAGGGGCTCCGCGGCCAAGAAGACGCGCACTTCCCGTATCTGCCACTGGAGGGCAGAGCGCCCAAGGCGGGGCCCTCTGAGTCCCAGCGTCAAGACACAGTCTTGAGTCCACTCTGGGGCACGGGATTCTCTAAGCACTGCTCCAGGACCTATTTACAGGACTAACCAATTCCTCTGTTTCCAGGTAGGGCCAGGCGGTCAACGCACCACCCCCTGAGGAGGGAGCTGGACCCCGCGTCCCCATCCTTGCTCTGACAGCAATCAACGCTAAGTTTCTGCTTCCGCGCACCATCTAGGTTTATTTGAGGGATTAAATGATTAAGTGAGATACTGTACCTAAAAGAGGCCCGTACTTTAGCAGCAGTAAAAATACCAGCTGACCCAGACTGAGCATCCTCCGTGCCAGGCCAAGTTCTAACCGTTTTATGTATATTAACGTATTTCATCCTCACCATAACTAGGAGGCAGGGACTGCAATTATCCCCATTTCACAGAAGGGAAGACTGAGAGAGAAGTTAGCTGATTTGGGTGAGGTACAGCTGGCAGGTTGCAGAGCCAGGTGGGTCTGGCTTCGGAGCCGGAAAATTTTTTTATTTTTGTAAGCCAGAGTGTTTAAAACCACTGTACCAGAAGCACTGAAAATTTAAAATTAAATTAATTTAAAATTTAGTATTTCTGGTCACAGAAAATATGTGTTGACTACAGAAATTTTTCAAAATATAAAATGATAAAGAAGAAAATGAAATTCCCAGCAACCTTTCAACCCAGAGATGACCCCTGAGTCCTGGCCGAGACCTTTCCGTTTGTTACAGGATATTTACACGGCCCCAAACTACAAGTGCGCGTTGCTATTTCGTAATGTACTTAATTTCCCCCTCCCTCTGTAACGACCTGGAGCAAATCCTAAACAGACAGGTCTTTTAGTTTAGATGCTTAATCGTATAACGAGTTGATGAGTCTATTTACGTCCCAACCCGACTCGTGCCTCCACTCCCATGCCAGGCACTGCAAGCGGCCTCAAAGGGACACAAGGCTTGGCCTGAGCCCAAGGGCTTACGAACATCGAAGATGCACAGCAACCCCATTTACGTTCGAGAAGCTCTCGCTGGGCGCTTCCCACGTGCCGGGCCCGGGACCCAGCAGCGAACGAGACAGCAAGGCTCTCCAGGGCTTACACTGAAGAGCAGAGCAGCCAGCAATAAGAAAATACACAGGGTAATCCTGGCAGCTCTGGTGCAGTGCAGGGTGATGTGATAGAGTGTGACTGGGGGGAGGGCTGCTTGAGACTGGAAAGTCTGAGAGGGCTTCTCTGAGGAGGTGACATTTAAGCTGGGCCCTGAATGACTCCAAGGATCCCACCATATCAAGACCTAGGAAGGGTGTTCCAGAAAGAGAGAACAGCAAGTGCAAAGGGCCTGAGGCAGGAAAGGGGGTGGGTATGGTTAGAGGACTCAAAAGAAAGCCAGTCTGGATTGTCAGCTAGGGAGTTGATTGATGTACTCCAAATAATAGACAAGATGGTTGATATGAATTGACACAATAAGGCAAAATTTCTTTTAAGAAGTTACATGCATTTTTAAGTAGTCTATCTTGAATTTCCTATAGATTTCTGAAAGGTGCTGAATTAAAGAATATCCGTGACTGCCTAAAATAGGAGCTCGCAGCCTTAGAGTCAGCTGGGGAGCTTCAAAAAATGCTGGTGCCCAGGCTACGCCTGAGCGATTACGTCATAATGCTGGGAGAGGAGGGGGCCCTGGGCAGTTCTCAAAAGTCATTAAACCTCCCCAGGTGACTCCAATATGCAGGCAGGGTTGAGAATCACTGGCTTAAAGGATAAAAAACCCACACGAAGCAAAATAACATCATTTAATAATTGAAGAACGTAAACCTACTGGGCAAATGCAACTGAAAATTCTCCGAGATCATCCGACTGCGTTTCGTGGCATGGTGAGCGTCTCTGCCATCCGTCCCCTCATCTGGCCACCCGCCCAGGGCCGCTGTTGTCCACTGAACCCTCACCCAGGCCCGGAGGAAGGGGCACCTCCCGTTCTACGCAAGAGACGACTGAGGCTTATGGGGGTCGCCTCCCTCGCCCACAGTCAGCGGCTCACCAGCAGCAGCGCCTGGAGTCCAGCCCGAGCCCCTGGTGCCTCCGGAGCCTCCGTCTTGCCCCCTAGGCCTCTGCACCCCCTCGAGGCAGGGGGCACAGCCTTGCCTGCAGGCTGAGAGTTCCTGGCGCTGTGTGACCCTGGGCAGGAGCCACCAGGTCCTCTGGAGGTGATAAAAAGCACCGCCTCAAAAGTGGAATCTCCCAAAGGCCCCCGGGCGCAGAAAAGCCCCATTGGTGTGGGGTGGGTGGGGCACTGAACACACGATCTCAGATTATCAGGATCCCAGCTGCTCACAGTGTCCGCCCGACGCCTGTCCTGCCGCGGCAAAGGGCCACCGTGCACTCCTCGGAGCCCGGCAGGGGACTCACGTCTTTATGGCAACAGGTGGCTCCGAGGGGCAGAAAGTGGCCAATGAGGCAGATTCCTGCCCGAGGCCCGGAATCCTGGCCAAGTGCCGGCCCCCCTCTTGGTAACTGCCCAGGGCCCAAGGATTAGGAGGGATTAGCAAGCACAGCTGGCCACCTCCCGGGAAACTCGACTTGGCCCGCAGAGCTCAAAAGCCCCTTCCTAGGTCTTTTTAAACGAGGCCAGAGGGCACTGCTGGAACAAGACATTCTCTCCCCTCCAGCCGTGGAATTCACCCGGCTCCCCATCGCTGCTACTCAGTTCTGCCTTCAATGGCAGAGGACCCACATTTTGGCTTCAAGCGTCTGTGTCCCCCCGCTTCCAGTGTTTGTGGGTTCCCACCACGTGCCAGGCACGATTACAGGCCATAGAGTGAAGTGCGTGCCCTTGAACCTTTGGTGTGCTGGTGGCAGAGAGGGGACCCTACCCCAGCAGTGCCATGCACCCAGCTTCAGGGGGAGGTGAGGACCATGGAGAGAACACAGCAGGGAGGGAACCGGCCGTCACGGAGGGGAGATGGAGAGCAGAGGCTTCAGCCGAGGGCAGGGTGTGGGCAAGGGCAGGAAGCAGCGATGTGTTTGTGGAACAGGTCAGCGTGGCTGGAGGGCAGCATGCGATGGGGAGGCAGCGGGCGAGGAGGTGGAGGTAGGAAGGTGGGATTCAAGCAGACTGTTGGCCCTTGTGGGAATGAGCTCCACCCCATCAAACTGGGCACCCACCAACCCAGACGGCACAAATGGAATTCACTCCAGCCAGCCACAACGGAGTCTCTTCTCTCCAGAGCTCCTTGGCTGCCAGGCAGGGGCTCACAGACCTTGGATAGGAAGGGACAGGAATGCAGAGACCCCAGGAAGGAGGAGGGGGCAGGGGTGCCCCGGCTCGACCCCCGCCTCAGGCCGGGACTGATCTTCCCCTCCCGGCTTATCCCAGCATCCCCCACCAGGCCCCTGCGCCCCTGGTCCCCGCCCAGCCCTCCAGCCAGGGGGGAGGCGGGTTTGGGCCTCACCTCTGCCTTTGGGTTCTGAGCAGAACCTCTGAGAACAACGCTGCCATCCCTCCTCAGCGCCCTCTCACCCACGTGAACTCACTGGAGCCTGGGGACAGCCCAAGGAGCCAGGCCGGCAGCACCCCCTCTCACAGATGGGGGACTGGGGACCTGCCCAGTAACAGAAGAGCTAAGACTCAGGATCCACTCCCAGCCACCGTCCTCGTCTCACGAAACCAGGGAGCTTTTAATTCCCTTAGAAATCCCACTAGCCGCAGCTCTACGCTTCCTCCGTCTTTCCAAGATGCCACTTTGCTCCATTTTTAATGAAGACATTTGCTTCACTGCTGTCATCATTAAATCAATTTATTAAAATTAAGAACTTCCATTCAAAAGACACAGTAAGACAGTGAACGTGAAACGCACGGGGTGAGACGGTGCTCAGAGGACGTGCACGTGACGAAGCACTGGGAGACAAATCAACCAGAAGGAGAAAGTCTGAGAGGACTGGACGAAGACTCAGACACGTTATGGGGGGGAAAGATGTCCGAATAGCCAAGAAACACACAAAAAGGTGCTCAGAACCATCCATCTGCAGTAAAACGCACACTAAAGTCACAGCAAGACAGCGAAGAGAAACACTGTCAGAAGGTGAAGTCGCGACAGCTCCGTACGTCCTGGTGGGAGTGGACAAGATGGACTTTGGAAAACTGCCAGACCTGTGAAAGATGCTCAAGCGCATTCCCATGACCCAGCCCACTGCCCCGCAGACCCGTCTTCCACACGGCAGCCAGAATGCCTGATCCAGAACGCACCCTGACCTGCTGCTCCCGTCTCACCCTCAGGAAAAGGTCCAAGCCCTTCGCACAGGTCCAGTTCCCTTCCTCTAGAGCCGCACTTCTCTCCCAAGTCGGCTCAGTGTTCGGCTCCCGCCACAGTTCCACGCCACTTGATAACCCCATCCCTTTGTTCATGCTGTTCCATCTACTTAGAATACCCTTCCCGCTTTTCTTCTGCACACTGACTGCCTCTTTCTTATCTTCACTCATAGGTCAGGCAACAGTTTGTCCTTGGTTTGGGTACACAGTTCTCTCCCAGACTCTTCCCCCCTCCCCCCGAGGAAGATTAGCCCTGAGCTAACATCTGCTGCCAATCCTCCTCTTTTTGCTGAGGAAGACCGGCCCTGAGCTAACATCCGTGCCCATCTTCCTCTGCTTTATATGTGGGATGCCTACCACAGCACGGCTTGCCAAGTGGTGCCATGTGTGCACCTGGGATCCGAACTGGTGAACCCCAGGCCTCCAAAGCGGAATGTGTGAACTTAACTGCTGCGCCACCAGCCCGGCCCCCTCCCTCGGACTCTTAGCCCTTAGCATAGTGTATTTATCTGTTCTAAAGTCTGTGCCCCCTGCTCCCACTACATTCCAGGCGCCTTGTGAGCAAGGACCGCACCACACAGCTCCCAGGCAAGGAGAGGCACTGAGTAACGTCGGCGAATGCAGCTAAAACACACCTTACCCCGTCTGGTCTTCACAAGGTAGCCTAGACATGTATTGTGCTGTTTCACTGATGAGCAGTTACACAAACAGCTTCTGGAGGGAGACAGACCCAGGTGCAAGGCCCAGCTCGGCCACTTGGCAGTTGTGGGTCCCTGGACTAGTTACTCATCCCTCTGGGTCTTACTTTTCTCATCCATGAAGTGGGGAGACGCCTACCTGGCTGCTGAGATAACTAATGAGATGCACAGGGCAGGCAGGAACGGTCCCTCAGTGGGGAGTGTCCCAGAGCGTTGTAAACCTGTCCTTTGGACAGGTCACTCAGCTGAGGTTCTCACCTCTGGAATGACTGGAATTCTGGGCCTGAGAGTTCTCCGTCTCCGGGGCCGTCTTGTGCTCTGCAGGGTGTGAGCAGCATTCCTGGCCTCTACTCACCAGATGCCCGTAAAAACCCCTCTCTCAGGGGATGACAATCAAAAGTGTCTCCAGATGTGGCCCCATGTCCCCTGGAAGGCGGCTGAGAGCCACCGACTTAGATGTTGATCCCAGGAAACCCAAACTCTCCTGGCACCGGAGCTAAAGCTGGGTTAGCCAGCTGGTCCTGGTGCTGGGGAAGGATCCACGCCTGGAGGAACCCGCACGCCCCACTGGGGATGGGGACGCTGCTGCCTCTCAGCAGGAGCTGGACAGGTCTGGGCCCGCCCGCCCCCTGGCAGAGGGCTTCCGGGGCCTTGGTCAGCACCAGCCCTGCCTCCTGTACACAGAGTGCAGTGGACGGATCAGAGAAGGAAAACCAGATCCCTCTTCAGTGCGCCCCCCCGCCCCCCCCTCCCGCCACAGCCTCTGTGGCCTGAGAACATGCAGAGAGACTGGGAGATGCTCAAGCACATTCCTGCCAGTGATCCCCCTCTCCCACGTGACAAAGGTATGCCACGCAGGGTTCTCACTCTTAGTTTTGCAGAAGAGGAGACTAGATTTTGGAGAAGTGGCATGTCCTGGGCTGCCAGCTGGAACCCATGCAGGCTGACCTTAAGAGCTTCGTCTCCTCAGCAACCCTGTGAGGTTGGCACTACTGTAGCTCCATTTACAGCTGGGGGAAATGAGGCTCAGAGAGATTAACTAACTTACCCGACATCACACGGCTTGGAGAAGCCAGGATTTGAACCCGCGTCTGCCTCCCTCCAGAGCCCATTCTCTTACCCACTGCACCATACTGCTCGTGGGACCACCCCACCTGCAGGTCCTCCCCAACTCACTTATTTGGCCTCATGGCAAGCAGAACAGCAACTGTGTTACAAGAAGCCAAATTGTCTCTTCTTTTTCAATTGAGGTGAAATTCACATACCATAAAATTAACCATTTTAAAGTACACAATTCAGTGGCATTTAGTACATTCTCAATGGTATGCGACCACCCTCCATCTAATTGTAAAACAGTTTCTTCACCCCAAAATAAAACTCCCTCCCCATTAACCAGTTACCCCTCCCTCTCCCCTCAGCCCTTAACAATCACCAATCTGCTTTCTGCCTCTATGGATTTGCCTATTCTGGACATTTCATATCAACGGAATCATAAAATATGTGGCCTTTTGTGCCTGGCTTCTCTCACTCAGCATAATGTCTTCAGGTCCCTCCACGCTGTGGCATGTATCTGTGCTTCCTTCCTTTTTATGGCTATATAATATTCCACTGGATGGATACACCACGATTTGTTTGCATGACTTCACCGGCATTTAGGTTGCTTCCACCTTGTGGCTAGTATGAGTCCTACGGCTGCAAATATTCACATACGAGTCTTTGCTTGAGCGCCTGTTTCCAGTTATATCGGATAGACACCTAGGAGC
Source organism: Equus quagga (assembly GCF_021613505.1). NCBI lineage: Eukaryota > Metazoa > Chordata > Mammalia > Perissodactyla > Equidae > Equus > Equus quagga. The sequence continues at coordinate 33,892,369 of NC_060286.1, read as the reverse complement.
AGAATTGCTGGGTCATATGGGAATTCTATGCTTAACTTTTTTGGAAACCTCCCAACTGTTTTCCACAGCAGCTGCATCATTTTACATTCCCACCAGCAGTGTACAAAGGTTCCAATTCTCCACCCGCTTCCCAGCACTTGTGTCCCTTTTTTTTTTCTAAATCATGGCCATCCTGGTGGGAGTGAAGTAGCATCTTCCCAAATGTCCCTTCACTAAACACTCCATGGACCTTATGCTAGAGGCCTCAGCTCACTGACGGGGGCTGAAGTATACCTCGAGCCGCCACGCCCCATCCCGAGAAAAGAATTCGGTAAAAAGTTGTAACTATTTGAGGAGAACCTATCATTGCTTTAACTCCTCACGTTTCAGAAGGTCTGGGGTAAGGGTGGGAGGTCATAATCTCATTTCTAATCAGATTTAGGTTATTGTTGTAACTCCGCAGGCTGGCAGGCAACGAAAAAAATGTACTCTATGATCTGTTGACATTTTGTTACCCAGAGGACTCAAAAACACATGTGCATTTCAAAATTTAATAAAACCAAAAGATAGGAGCAAATGTTTAAAGAGAATTAAAGATCCATTAACAAAAATAGGGCAAGCAAGCCAATTGCAAAGCGTGGCACCCAATGTTTAAAGGTCCCCAACTTGGTGTAATAAGATCTTGAAACGTCCTATTTTCTAAGGCTTGATCTATTGAGAACACGAATTTAAAATTCAGACTCAGCTCTCAAGCGCTGAGCATAATGAGAGAAAGGGGCAGGAGACAGTGATGCCGAGAGTTACGGGAGGGAAGACGGAGCTGGGGATTGTTGCAAGGGACGCTTTTCTTTCTGGAATGCCCAAGCCCTCTGCAAACTGGGTCCAACATGCTCAGTGCCCACCCGACAGGCACCTGCCTGTGGGAGGACACCTGCACAGAAAAGCTTCTGTTTTCGGAGACTGGCTTTGTGACCCGACACCATCTTCCAAGGGACTGACGGCTCGTATACCAGCCACCAGACAGAGCTGGGTCCTCCAGGATAGTCTTGGGTTTGATCCTGGCCTGTCTCTCTGCCTGAGGGGCCTCTGAGCCTCCGTCTTCTCTGTTCAGTGGGAACCACACCCCCACCTCCACCGGAAGGAGACAGGGCGTGTGATGCTGCCCCCACAGGAGGAGCCGACGAACACCAGTGCTCACTCCCTCCTCGCCTTCCGGGCATAAGCACAGGATTGATGGTGGCATGGCGGCCCTGCCTGGCTCAGGGAAGGTGGGGTAGAAATCACACAGAGTCTAAATCATTCCTGAAACCGCTTTTCCATCTCCAGATTCTCTGTCCCAGGGAGAACGAAGGCAAAGAACTTTCTGGGGTTCTCTCTGCATTTCGGCCAGGGCCTTCTTTCTCCAGGAGGCAGGGGAGGCCCAGGTCCAGTCTGAATAAAGGATAAGAACAGATCATTTCTCAGGTGCAATAACAGTGTGCAGTAATGGTGGTTATGCCATTTAAAAAGCCTTTTAGAGATACGTACTGAATTATTTATAAATGATTTCCCACGGTACAAGGAATGCTTTCCAGTTCTGGGTCTACCCATCCCATTGGGTGGTCCTGTCTTGTCTGTGGTTCCAGAGCAGGACCAACCTTCTTCCTCTTCTCGTTCCCATCTTTGAAATCTCCACGGCGGTTTCCTGTAGGCTACTCCACATGTGGATTCATTCCTTTCCTCGTGATCACATCCTTTCTAAACATCTTGGCATGAATACTACACATGTGACGTAAAGTTGACTTTCATCCTGGGAATAATGCCCGCCCCCAACTTTCACGCCCCTCTCTGCACAGTTGGTTGCCTCCAAATTGCTTTTCTTGTGTTTGTCTTGCAAAGTCAAGGCTCTCCTGAGACCCCGGGCGATTCTTGGCCATCTGGGCTCAGGTGAGAGGCACAAGGAGCTGCCTGGACACACGGGCACATGGGTGAGGCTGGCGCAGGAGGTCCCACTGTAGGTCGATCAGGGCGTTTTGGTGGGGGATCTCTGGAGGTTAGGACCCTTTCTCTCAGGCTGACCAGAGTCCCCAGAGAAGAACTTTCGGGTACCCCTGAGTGGGTAAAGAATCGACCACCAGCTTGCTGAAGCTGAGTGGGGGAGACAGCCACGGTCTCCATCCATCTATAAATCTTTTCTTAACCCCTCTTCTCCGGGACTTTGGTTTCACTCTCTCCTAAGAGTAATCCCTCACTTTCTGCCACAGCTGGGGTGGGGGAGGGCAATCTGGTTGTGCTAACTGGGGGAGGGGAGGGGAGAGGACACCAAACGCCTTCCTTGACCTCCCACCATCCATCCCGTTTCCAGCCCCACCGTCCCCCCACTTGCAGGACGACTTCGTCACTGCTCACATGCTATTTCCAAAATTCTTGATATTTTCTCTTTTTTGTCTTTCCAGATTTTCGCTTTTCAGGAAAACCCTTTCACAGGTCTTCTCATTGGACTCTGGGAAGAACCTAAGGTGATGTGCATTTTGAATCCACCACCTTGAACGATGAGCCTGCATCCTTCAGTATTTAAATGACGGCTGGCGTCCTAACCCGTCCACTGGAGGAAATTCAGAGGAGCCTCGCCCCAGATGTCTCCAAAGTCTTAGGGAAAAACCATCCAGGACTTCAAACTAAGGCCGATGGGTGTCTGCCAGGCTTCAATGTCACACCGGAGCACCGTCCCACCTGCCCAGGAAGGGTCTTCCGACGCTCTTAGGAATGTGACTCTGATAATTTTCTCCTCATTGTGGCTCCGACATTGTGAAGTTAGAGGTTAACTCGTTGGGAAGTGGTAAACTGCCACTCGTTTCTGTCTGGAGGGATAAAAGACCATCCGAAAGGTGGTGGTCTCATTGCCCTGTAGGACGTTTGCTGGTATCTAGGATCCAGGACGTGTAGTATCTCACCCTGGAATCGGAGTCCAGCATCCTTTCACTAACGAGATATGTCTGTCTCCCGTATCTTTCCTGGAACCAGCTTTGCCCTCCTGCTGGCTTCCTCATTAATGAGTTAAATGTCTCTGACACATGCTCGCTGTCTATTTGTAGGAGAATTATGTGTTTAACTTTTTCAAAAATATACTTTGACAACTCTCCAAGTGCTTCTGTCTCTGAGTTTCCGCTTCTCTCGAATGCGCGTTCTCCACCCTGCAACTCGCAGGCAGCAAATGTTGGCCTTTCTCTGCTGTGCCCCACGCTGTGATGTCACCTCCTGTTTCTCCATCCCCCCAAAGCACCCCAACCCACAGGGCCCCTGGTGACCAAAGGTTCGGTGTAACAGAGCACAGCTACCCTGACACAGGCCTGACGCGGCCGCTCTGAACCACCTTGAGTGCTCCCTATGGATGGGAAGTCTCTCTCCAGGAGGGGCCCACCGTGCTCTTCTCCCTGCGTTTCCCCTGCGGGAAGTGGCCTCGTCCGTACCCTTCATCCTTGTCCACTGCTCGGGCTGAGCATTTCATCTTGCTACCTTAAACCTCCTCTTCCTCCAAACCAGGCTGGGGCCAAGCCTCGGATGAGCAGACCTCCGATCCGTTGCTTGGCACACGATGTGGGGTTAAGAGCATGTCTGGCTGTGGGGGCTGGACTCCCGGCTCTGCCCTTATGAACTGGGCAACGCTGACCTCACTCCGCTGGGTTTTCTGGCTTCTTGGGAGATTCAGGAAGTCCCCAGAACAGCTGTTCAGATAGCACCCAGCGCGCAGCCAGCGCTCAGCAGCTCCTGGACGCCTGAGTCCCCATCTCCAGTCATGGACAGCCCGGGGCTCAGCAGGAGCGTTGCTTACATCCCGCTTTCTCGTGATCAGAGTCGAAGGACAGGCCTCCCAGCCTCTGGCTTATTAGCAAGACCTCGGTGTGCCTTTTCTTTTCTTCCTGCTGCGCTAGAAGCCATCAGAGGAACACATGAGGACTCCTCCACAACTCCTGGATGGAACCCAGGCATCCACCCGCTCCCTCACTCCCCTCCTGGGAACATGAGTGGCCTAGAAGGCATTGAACCCAGAATAAGAGGCCAGGTCTAGACCCAGCACGCCGCTTACCAGCTGTGTGACTCCAAGCAAGTTACTCAGGCTCTCTGAGCCTTGCGTTGAAAAAGAAATGGAAGAAATCACCCGCTCCCTGCCTACTCCAGGGCTATTTTAAAAATAAAAAAATGATGATGCTTGTAAAAACCCACAGAAAAACATAAAGTGAAAATTATTATCACCAAGACCCTCATTATCCAGCCGACAGAGGAGTTATACTGGATCCATTTAACTTTTTTAAAAAAGTGTTTTCAACATTTAGACAGATACTAAAGAAAGAGAGATAAAGGGAACACAAACAGTAAGTCTGGCTTTAGGAACCTTCACTCTGACCCACCCATAAAAATCAGCATCGTCAGCCAAGGACAGGGCTTACATCAGACAGCAAGTTTAAGAGAGCAGTGCCTGGGGCCTCTTTCCAGTTCCGGTTTTGTTTGTTTTTTACACGAGTGGCAATGAAGCCAGCAGGAAAAGGCACACACAGGTGTGCCCATGGAGGGGACACCCCTGCATTTTAACCTAGGCTGTGGGGGGCAGGGACTTGAGGGATGAGGGTTGTAGGAACAGACTCACAGAAAGTGCCCACTAGCATGGATTTTGCCATCCAAGCAAGTCTGAAAATGTCCCCACTGTTTCATTTCTAAGCTCCAAATTCCAGTTGAGACATTCAAAGGGGAGGGTACCAGTTCATGGCAAGGAGATTCCACCCTGGGCCCTGAAGTCACAGGGCAGCCCTGGGTGCAACACTCTAGTAAAACCTGATGCCAGTCAACATATCGTCTTCTGCCGCAGGGCACGAGGCCAACCCCACCTCTGCCACCTGCATGTGTTCCCAGCCGAACAAGGCTGCTGTGACCTCGTCCCTCTGGCCAAGCACCAGAGCTGTGTTTATCCTGAGCATCTGCTGGCAGCCCCGCCATCCCAGGACCCTGTGCCCACCAGAGAGGTCTGCACGCGCTGGCAGGACTGTCCCCCCACACACCCTGCCTCCTCCCTTCCCAGAGGCTGGGCCTTGGGATCAGGTGCTCCCAGGTGAACGCCAAGATGGCCAGCATCCAGGCAGCCCATCCAGCAGGAAAAGCCAGCCTCCCTTCCCACTTCAGTCAGCCTTTTCTGCAACCACCAAACATCTCAGTGCTTCGACTTATCTGCAAAATGGGAATATAATGGTGCCCATCCCACAAAAGGCTGTGCAGATTAAAGCAGTTCATGTACATGAAGCATTCATAACAGTGCCTGGCACACAGCAAGCTCTATTACTGCTGGAAGAGTGCAGACAGCAGGTGAGCAGCATGGCGTGGGGGTCTGGCTGTGGGCTCTGGTGCCGGACTGTCTGGTTCAAATCCCACCTCTGCCACTCACACCACATGACCTCTGGCAAGTTCATTTCTCTCTCTCAGTTTCCTCACAGTCTTGTTGCAAGAATTAATAGTTGGTCTTGGAAACAACCCAAATGTCCATCAACTTGTGAACAGACAAACAAACTGTGATATAGCCACACTGTGGAATACTACGCAGCAATGAAAAAGAATGCAATCTTTATTTGTGCATCATTGTGAGTGGCTCTTAAAAACTTTATGCCAAGTGAAAGAAGCCAAAGAAGAAAGCTCCGTATTACATGATTTCATCTATACGAAATTGTAGGAAGGGCAAAATTTTAGGGACAGAAAGCTGATCAGTGCTTGCCTGGGATGAGGGGTCCCGAGGGATGGGATGCAAATGGGTCAAGAGATCTGGGGGGGGGAAGGAAATTTCGACATCTTGAGCGTAGTGTGGTTACAGAGCTGCACACAATTACCAAAATTCTCAACCTGTACGCTTTAAATGGGTGAATTTTAGGGTACGTCAATTATGCTACATTAAAGCTAAAAAATAAGAATAGTTAACACACATGAAATTCCAAGAACCGTGGCTGACACACAGTAAGTAATCAATGAACACGAGCTGCTAAGATAGTCATTTCCAACCTGCTTGTCACAGCACACACCACCCCCGGGGGACTTAAGACCCTGGGAAGCGAGGCTGACTCAACCTTTCACTGAGAGCTCTCTCTGAGCTTCAGGCCGTGGGGACCGAGGGGGAAGAGCAGCCCCGCCCTCACAGTGAGAAGAAGGATGCCACCAAAGTGTCATAGCTAAGATGTGCTAGATGGGGGAGTGTGGGGGAGGACCTAGGAGGGAGGCAGAAGCTCATCGTGCTCATAAATGCTGGGACTCAGGGGAGTAGGGGTCCAACCTAAGCCCTCCTGGGCCGGCCCCTCCAGACACGACGGCCTTGAGCATGAGCTATGAACCCATTCAGGGGCTCGCTCCAAAATGAGGATTATTAAGACAATAACAAGCCTCAGACTATTTTAAGAGCCAGCTGATCCGCAGACCCAATCTCATCAATGCCCCAAGGGCCCGGAGAGGTGAATTTAGATTAACTCCAACATTTCCCTGGTCAGCGTGATGGTGTGCCAGACAATGTGCTGTGCCCAGCAGTCGAACAACAAGCAAGTCGCTGCCCTCAGGGAGCCCCCAAGACAGGGTGGTGACAGACAGGCAGTGGGCAGACTGCAAGCTTGTCCACGCCCCATGGCCTGGCCACACCAACAGAGGAAGGCCCAGTTCAGACTGTGGGGCATCCGGGGGGCCTTCCTGAGGGAGGCGCCACATAAACTAAGCTGTAAGGATCAGGAGGAAGGAGGGTCAGGCAGAGAGAAGGGCAGGAGCCAGATAGAGAAAAAGGGACTCACAGGTGTGTTTGGGACGGTAAGCAGGCGGCTGGGCCTGAGAGAGCAGGGGTGGAGGGAGAAGTGCAGGAGACAAGCTTCATTCAACACGCATTTATTAAGCACCTGGCCTGTGCTGGCTACTGTTAGAGATGCTGCTGGATACACTCAAGCAGAAGCCACAGCCTCCTGGCTTCCTGGCCACCAGTGCAGTTTGTGGTCCATGGCAGAGGTGGCAGATGGGGAGGCTGCCACACACACCTTTGGGTGATCAGGGACAACAGACCTGAAGGAGGAGGAGGAGCTCGCTGTGCAAAGAGCAGGGAAGAGCACACCTGGCCCAGGGAACAGCAAGCACGCAATCACTTTCCCTTCCTTCCCACTTCCAGGCCTCCTGTGACCAGGGCGGGGCCTCTGGAAGTGAGTGAAAGGCTGTTTTCTGTCGGGCTGTGTGCTCCAATGTCACCTCTCCATGCCCAGAGCCACCGTCCTCCTGTCCCCTCCCTACGCCCGCACAGGTGCTGCCATCTGTGTACACACACTTCATCCTGCGTGTTTATGGATAACTATTTGCGCTTTCTCTGGCTCTTCCTTTCTCCTCCTCAAGGGCAGCGAGCCAACCTCCCCCCCTTACTTTGAGGTTCTCCCCTGCCACTTCCTCTTGTCCTTCCCTCTCCCCTCTGCTCCCAAAAGCCTAGCAAAGAGGTCTGTCCGGAGAGGATGGAGGTCACCATGACCATCATGGATTCAGTCCATTCTGGGACGGTTTGGGACCATCACAGGCCAGCCAGCGGCTGGGTGCTGGGCGGCGAGCTGAGGAGGTCACAGCACGTCTGGGAAGACAGCTATTTATGATAAGCTAATGATGCGACACACTAACAATTATAATCTAATCATGTTACAAAAGCAGTAGTGGAAAAACAAGACGTAGTAACCCCGCCTGAGGGTGTCAGGGATGCGGCTGTGGGAGCTGCTGCCTGAGTCGGGGGGTTGAAGAACGAAGCTGGAGTCTCCAAGCAGAGGATGCTGGAAAGACACTGCACAGAGGAGAGGAGACAGCAGGGGCAGGGGCGGCCAGGAAACATGAAGAGTGACACAGTCAGGGGACACCACGTGGTTCAGGTGGCTGCAAACCCTTGCATGCATAGCGATGGAGCCGGGGGACACGGCCAGAGTACCAGGGGTTCCAGACATCAGGCTGAGAAGTTTCCCCTTCATCCTCAGGGCAATGAGGACTTCTGGAGATGTTAACCAAAGGAAGGACATGGACAGTGAGAGCGTTCAGAGGGAGTCCCGTGGCCCCATGGAGAGCCAACCCTCATGCACTGAATCTGTACCATTAACACCATGCAAAGTCGTCAAGGGCCTTAAAGTTCGGTCAAGCAGCAGCCACTGGCCACAAGTTGGTGCCCAACAGACCACAGCACACAGACCAGCTTCGGACGGCAGTAGGAAGAGCCTCCTTCCAGACTGGATGGAGATGTCTGCACACACTGCACAGCAGGCACCCCCTGACCTCGTGCTCGGCCCCAAGCTGCCCTGCTCTGTCTTCATGTCTCGCAACTGTCCCCGCTCTGTGACTCAGGTGGGGACAGACTTGTCCTCCAGACACAGACAGATCTGAGCGGTCAGTCAGACTCATGCTCCTCACATCCCAGGGTAGCACCAGCCCAAGAGGGACACAGTCAAGTGCCTGAAGAATGTAAGGAATTTTCCCTTCCTCGGTTTTCCTTCTCTCTTCTTCTTTGGTACTAGTTTTTAAAAGCACCACCACCCTCCAAGTGTCATTAACCAGGGCTTGGCGAAGGCAGGGAGGAACCAATCTAAGAGAATCCAGCTAGGATGACAGCTTCATCTCATGTGTTCCCTGCAGACCACCACCTCCTGGTGCAGCATCTGGCACACAGTAGGTACCCAACGTTTGCTGACTGACTACCGAGAGCATTGTAGATTCTGCCCGGAGCTGCGTTGTCTCTTTGCACACTCATTCTGCAAAACTTTTTGAGCGAAACATTGGCCCTAGCACAGATGCCAGGGCCGCATGGGGGGTTATGACCTTATTTTTTAAGCCGAAACTTCCATTTCCCTGCAAGCTCTTAAGCTAGGAGCCATCTCTATCATGGGCCCCCCAAACACCTTTTGTGGGTACCCCCTTGGGTTAGTGGCTGTGCGAATATATTGGCTCATTGACTTGATATTAAATTTCAGTGGGGTCAGTCCAGCCTATGGCTGCCCAACGGGCTCATCTACTCAACCCTCAGTCTGCTTCTGAGCAGCAAGAGGTGGACAGTGGGAGAGCTGAGTAGAGGGACGGAAGGAGGGGAAGGACTGAGGTGAGAGAGGAGAAGCACAGGGACTAAGAGGCCGGGAAGGGGCCGGATGTCAGGTGGCGGCCCAGCCTGCAGAAAAGAGGGGCTCAGGCTCCGCCATGGGGCATCCCAGAAAGGGAGTCGGAAGCTGTCTCTCCAGAGAGGTGGAGGAGCGACACGGAGAAGGCTGGGCCTGAGTGACAGAGTCTAGGGACCAGAGGGGCCCCTGAGGTCAGACACCAGGGCCACCTGAATCAGGCTGGGGGTGGACAGGGAAGCTGGGGCCTGGGGTTTCTGTTCCAGCCCAAGCAAGCAAGGCCAGGGGAGGCCCAGGCCTCGCGCCCAAATTACCTGGGCGGGGAAAGACACCTGCTCTCACTCCCCAGTGTTCCAGGCCATTTTCAGGATTCGTCACTTCAACCAATCTTCCTGAGCGCCTGGGGGCCAGCACTGCACAGGGCTCTCCTCTGGGCCCCAGCACAGGGCCCTTCCCCAGGCTGCTGTCTCCACCCCGTCCCCAGACCCCTAAGACCCCAAATCCAGCCCCCGTCTCTCCGGGCTCCACTGCCAACCACCAGCTGGGCTCTTGCTCCCACCTGGAGGTCCCAGGAGCCCTCAAATTCAACACCATTTGAGCTAAGTGGCTGTCTTACCCCACCCCAGACACCTCAACTCAAAGTGGAGCCATTTTGACTCCCCCACAACAGTTATCACCCAGTTTTGTTTTTCCACCCAACACATTATTTGTTTACTGTTTCTCTGCCCACACGCACTGGACTGTGGCATCCTCAGGGCGAGGACTTCGTTTCATTTGATCGCTGTCCCCAGCACCGATCACACTTCTGTTCAATTTGTTGACTGAACGAACCTGGTCGTGCTGCCCTCGCCTCTGACGGGTCCCTCCCTCCATTGTCTTCCTTTCCATTTCAATCTTCAAATGCTTCATTTTTACAGAGTGGCCTAGCAACCAGAAATTCGCGCGGCTGAGATCTTAAGGTTTTGAGAAGATTAATTAAGCTGCCCCCTCTTCTATGCTCCCGAGGCCCCCTCCCTCCCCGACTCTGCTTCTCTACCCCCAAGACACTTTCCAAAGACAATGCCTGAAGCTGAAGATTTCTTAAAAAAAATATTTCTTAGCTAGTGCAGGGTACATTTTTGCAGTTTCAAATGTTATCTTCAGCAAAAAAATGTCCTATTACATAATCAGTCGACATCCCGAGATGAGAAACGTGTGGGGAACGATGCCAACTGTAGGAGAACCTTCTGAAAGTCTCCACAGCCATGTGCACATTTTGGCCATGAACACCTGTGGCTTTTTCCATCCTGACGCCGCCTCCCTGGGAGCCAAGGCCTGGCACTCTCGGGGTGCGTGGCAACGCGGTGCCTTTGTACGAGATTAAAATGTTCCCTTGCACTTCAAATGTGTATTTAAAAGGCTGGACTGCTTTATTCTAATTACTTTCACACTCTGAGTGGCTCGTTCTCTCCAATGTAAGATGACACTGCGCAGCCGAGGCGGGCGTTGGACACTTTCATGCTGTAGAAACTTTGTGAAGGTCTCTGCGGTAACCTGGAAGCCCGGTGGGAGCAAAGGGGAAGATGGGGCTGCGTCTGCCGCCTACTAGCCAGGTCCCCCCCTCAGGAAATGACTCGAGCCAGACGGAGGGTGGGCAACATGCTGGGCACCACAAACATGGATCGAAGGACCGTCACCCTCAAAAGGCTTACAAGCTAGTGGTGGTGATGGACAGCCCAGGGGGCGAGCACCAGCTTCTCCAGAGGCCACTTCCTCGCCTGTCCAATGGGCACCGCTTTATCTGTAACTGAGACAGCCATCGCTTTCTCTGCCTCACAGGGCTTCTGCGAGGATCAAATGAGAGGAGTACATGTGTCAGGGGGCTGGGAACTGTACACAGGACGGAAATGTAAAGCTTTAGTGTTATAAGCACTGGGTAGGCGTCTCTGTCCCAAATATCTTCTCCACTAACCAGTTAAAATGCCTGAAATCCCTTCATTTAAGGTTTCTCCTTTTGGACTTTGGAGGTTGGGCGGGGGAGTCTTCAAAATGCTATTAAAATGCAGATACTTGGAACACATAAACTCATATTCTGCATCGGCTCAATTATGAGCAGGAGAAGGAGCGGTGTGCAGACCTGGGGGGGGGGTCTCATTCAAATGCTGGACTGGGCTCAGATGGAAGGGACGCACCCCCATATCAGGGGCTCAGGTCTTACGCATCCCCGTCCTGAACCAAACCCCGCGAGCAGCCACGCTGAATCTCCGAACCTGACCTTAGTCTGTTTAAATAAGATGACACACGGTGTTGTGTAACCAGAAAATCCCCAGACAGATAGGGTACAAACACATCAGCTATTTGCTTTATAGAAAAGAGAGGCTGCAAAACTTGAAATGAGGGCGAGTGGTTCTCGAACGCTAGCCTCACTTAGACACACGGGAAACAAGTTTAAGGGTTAGGATATGAAAAATTCATGGCACCAGCCATCCACCATGCAACAGAACTGTCTAATTAAAACTGGGTCACCAAAGTTTGTTTAAAAACAAGAAAGAATTCTTATATCCTGCAGACGGCAAACTGGCGTGGTTCTTTTAGGAAGCTGTTGGATGGATCTAGGCCTTAAAAATGTGTGTACTCTGCCCTATTAATTTCATTTTTCAAGAAAGTACCTTAAGGAAACCACTGTAAATGTTTTTTTTAAAAGCCTTTTTGCAGAAGACATTTATCGGAACACTATGAGAGCAAAACTTAGAAATAACCTGGAAACCTAACAACTTAAGTAAACAAACCACTTCACTTAATCGTGAAGTCGCTTTTGGGGATATACTGCAATCATAAAAAGGAACCTTTCAAAGATGATAAAACAAACTTTATTCATGAATCGAACGCTAAGTAGAAGAAAAATCAGGATAGAAAAGTATTCAATGTAATCAGCTACATTAAAAAAAAAAAAAACCTCATGTATAATGAAGTTATAGGAAGGAAATATACCAAAATTTTAGTAAGAGTTAGGTGTTTACCTGTCTTTTTCCTTTACTTTTAAAATATCCATAAACAGTGGTATTCGTTATAGCACAGTGTTGTTTCCTCAAACGTGTTCCGTAGGACACTAATTAATGGGCTGTTAATAGTTCTGCTGAAAGGAGGCTGTGCTCACGTAACGCCAGGAAACGCCGGGTTCAACAGGAGGCAGCTTCTGCTCAGGATTTCTCTTTGCCACGTGAAAAAATTAAGATAGTGACTAATGTTTTTAATACAGGAGAGAGAGTAATGGAAGGAGGGATCTATTGGGTAAACAGAGAAGCCTCTCTGAGCAGGTGATATTGATATTACAGATACAAAAGAGACATCCAGGCAAAGCTCTAGGGGTAGAGTATTCTAGGAAAAGAGATTAGTAAGTGCAAGGGCCCTGAGGCAGGAAGGAGCTTGGCCTGTTTGAGAAACAGAACCAAAGCCAAGATGGCTATATAGCAGGGTAAGCAAGAGGGAAGGGGTCTGGAAGCCAGTTAAGGGTTTAATATGGCTGATTAAACGGGGGAGGTAACATGACATGATGTACATTTTTAAAAGGTTACCCTATATTAATGGGACATTTGGATTTATATACCAGAAAAAGTGATATGGGACTCCTCTCTTATAACATTCTTAGAAATCAATGCCAGGTGAATTACAGAATCAAATGTGAAATGAAAAACACAGAGTTTTTAGAAGATAAAGTAGAAGAATCTCTTTGTGATCTTGAGGTAGGAAAATCAATCTTTAACAAAACACAGGAACACTAAACATATAGACTGACGCCTCTGACTATATTAACATTTTTACCTCTCTTCATCAAAAGATACCCTTAAGAAAAAGAAGGCAAGCCACAGACTGAGAGACATTTGTCACAAAAACCAAAGCACTCATATCCAAAATATATAAACAACTTCTACAAATCAGTAAGACAGCCAGCCCATAGAAAAATGAGTAAAAGATATAAACAGGCACTTCACATAGAGGATAGCAAGTGGCCACCAGACTGATAAGAAGTGCTCAATCTCATTAGCAGTGTAACTCCAACGAGATACGACCACATCCCCCGACCAAGAAATGCTATAACTAAAAAGGCCGCTAATACTAAGTGTTGGCAAGGACACAGAGCAAGGAGAACTCACAAATACCACCAGAGGGAACGCAAATTGATACAAACGGCTTGGAAAACCGCTTGGCCGTCTAATCCTGCAATTCTGCTTCTAAGCATTACCCTAGAAACAGGGTAAGCAGGTGTAGCAGGCAACATGAACAGGGACGTACACAGGAGCATTACTGGTATCAGCCCACACAGGAAACAACCCAAACAGCCAACCACCGCAAACGGAAAAAGAAATTGGATAGTATTCCATCGCACGAAATAACCACAATGATGACAATGCACCACAGCTACAAGGAGCACGTGCGCAAAACTAACGCTGAGTAAAAGAAAACATACAAGAGTGTGTGTGTGTGTGCGTGTGTGTAAGATAAAGGTTTTTTAAAGGCAAAATTAAACTGGTTTCACCTAGTTTAGGAAAGGCAAGCTGGTGATCACATCTAGGCCAGGACGGGGGTTACTGGAGGAGGAGGAGTGTGGTTGGCAGGAGGCACGTCAGGGAGCTTCTGGGGGATCCCAGCAAGGTTCCATTTCTTGGCCTGAGTGATCTTTAGAGGAGTGTTCACTTTATAAGGATGTGTTATGCTTACATTTACGTTTTATGCATATTTCTGTATGTGGTAATATTTGATTATTTTTAAAAAGTTTTAATAAACCATTCTAGCAGTAGTGAGAGTAGATCGTGGGGGAGAGGGGAAGCTGGGAGCTCACTAAGATGCTCTTCCACTCGTCGAGAGGAGCCTGCGAGGCTGGGAAGTCCAGACATCTCCCTAGGCTAAGGCCAGACTAGACAAGACACCCTAGGCCAGGTGAGACGGGACAAGCCCCTCAGACTAGATTACCACCCGAGACCACATTAGAGACAATAGCGGCCCGGACCTGGAAGGCAACAGTGGAGATGGAGAAAAGTGGAGAGATTCAGGACATATTCTGGAAGTAGACAGGTCAGACAGGTGAGGTGTGGGAAAGAAGGACACCTGCCAGCTTCTGCCTCGTGCACCTGGACAGCTGGTGACGTCACTGAGATGGTGAGGAGCGGGGGCAGGTGTGGGGCGGGGGCGGGAGGACATCAAGAACCTGCATCCATCACGTCAACTTGGGGGTGCCTACTGGACGGCCCAGAGCAAGTGTCCCAAAGGGCACTGGATACTTGAGCCTGGAGCTCACCACACTAAGATGAGTAAGGAGAGCTGAGCGCTGGTCACTGAGCAGCCCAGCCAAGTCACTCACCCCTCCTGCACGCAGCCTCCCAGCACCTACAGAACGCAGGTGGATCAGCAACAACAGACCGTTCTACGTAATGGGATTTCAGAATGTGCCCTCAGATAGCAGAACCCACAGGCATTACATCCAGCATTGCCAAGGGTCAATTTGATTTAAAAAAAAAAAAAAAAAACATGTTTCAAAATGGGGCACCACCATTTGCTCTTTAGATGGAGAAAAAAAGACCCCTGCCCGGTGAATGCATTTAACTAGCCTGAGCACTCTTTTTCTGTTCCAGTTCCCCACACAATATTTCCACCTTACATCCCCCTAGGCAGAACCGAAACAAGTAATTTTAGGAAGAGGAGAATGTTTGAGTAGAAAAGAGCCAATTTGAATTTCTCTTTCCACTCCACGCTTTTCATCAAAGCAGCTTCAAATAGCAGGCCTTCTAGGATCATATTCTCAGAAGTTAACTTACAAAAAACACAACATTTGCTCCCATTTCGTTTTGTGTTGTAAGGAGTTCTGTGTATGAGACTTCACCTCCATTTATTTCATTCCACAAAAAAGCAGCCCGAGACAGGTTGAAACAAACATCCTTCACTTGTTAACAATTTTGGAAGGCAATATATATTCTTTTAAATTTTTTTAAAATTGCAGTAAAATACACATAACATAAAATTTATGATCGTAACGAGTTTTAAGTGTACAGTTCAGTGGCACAAGGAAAATCCAAATTGTTGTGCAGCCATGACCATCACTATCCATCTCCAGAACTCTCCATCTTGTAAAAATGAAACTCTGTACCCATTAAACAATACTTCCCCATTCCCTCCGACCTTTCTGTCTCTCTGAATTTGACGGCTCTTGGTGCCTGATATAAGCGGAGTCACACAGTATTTGTCCTTGTGAGTGGTTTATTTCACTCAGCAAAATGTCCTCAAGGTTCATCCATGTTGTAACATGTGTCAGAATTTCCTTCCTTTTTAAGACTGTATAATATTCCATTGCATGTATTTGCTACATTTTATCCATTCGTCCAGCGATGGACACTTGGATTGCTTCCACCTTTTGGCGTCTGTGAATAATGCTGCTATGAACATGGGTATACAAACATCTTTTCCAGGCCCCCAAATGCAACATGCATTCTTCAGAGTCAAGTTTCCTAAATGCAATTTAATCAAGCTGACCAATTTCTGGTTTCACATCAGGATATCTGATTCCTTCTTACAACCCAGCTTTCCGTCTGGATCTTTACTGACTTTAGAAGAACTTCTTCCTAGATCTTAATGGGGCCAAGTGCCACTAGAGAGCATCCTAACTTCATCGTTCCAGGGAAGGCGCTAACACTGACCTGACCTCCGCTGATGAAACAGCCCGCGTAAGTCTCAAGAAACTGCGAAATGTGGTTCTAATGCTGAAAGGAGAGTGTAATAATCCCACTAATACTCATCAAAGTTGGAAATATGATCCAGTAAGATACACAGGAAATAACTCCACTCAGCCCCGACAAGCAAATGCCCCACCTCCGTCCCCTGTGGAGCCTAAAATACCCAGCGTCAGGTCATTGCTGTCAGGTGCGCTCGGCACATGCTTTCTCTGTACCGTGCGAGGCAGGAAGGGTGCTGGCTCAGTGTTAGGTCCTCAAGGACATGTAGCCATAACGTATGTGTGACAGTGACCAGCACACCAGGGTTATCAGGTAGGCAAGGTGCACGAGGAGAGAGGAGCCAGAGAGGAGAACAGGAGCCGGACCCCAGAGAGAACAGCGACCCACAGCAGAGAGTGGACTTCATCCTCTATGCATGGGACCCACTGAAGTCATCAGGGAGAAGGACACGGTCCACGCTGTGACAATTCACTGAGCATGTCCTGCCTTCCTGGCACTGTGATGTACATCTATTAATCCCACTAATCCTCACAAGAATGCAGGCAGTGTCGTTGCCACCCCAACTTTACAGTTAGAGAAACTAAGGCACAGAAAGGTCACACGACTCACCCAGGTTACACACCTAGGAGGTGATGGATCTGGGGCTCAAATACAGGTGTTCTGGCTTCAGAGCCTGTGTTCCGACATGAAGCTTTACTACCCTGCAACAGTGCACAGAGTGGTCCGCTCCTTCCGGTCTTCAAGAGAGAAAAACGTGGAAAATGTCACATTAATGTCATGGGAGCTCCGTGTTTCCTGCTTGGATTGGGTATGTCAAGTATACAGGGCGGTCCAGCCCGCATACTTTCCAGCAGCAGGTGCACACCCACAAGCAAATAGACACATGATGCCAGCCAGTCAAGGGACAATGAGGGCAGGTGAGCTCCAGCAGAAGCCGGCCAGCAGAAAGACTTCCAGCCAAGCCCCCACACCCAGGACGCCCCACCTGGCCGGCTCTCGGGGCCAACAACACTCACGACCTCTGGCTAGAGACGGGAGGCAGATCCTCAAAAGCAAGGGAGCAGGGCCTGGCCAGATGCCCTGAACCTGGGGCGGGCAGCATGCCCAGGCCCAGCAAACCTGAGCTTCTCCCTCTGTCCTTTGCCCCTCCCCAGTCCAGCCCCAGCTTCTAGTATCTGGGCAAAGAAGCATTTCAAAATACCAATTTCTGCATGAAGAGAAAAAGTTCCTACACCCCTCAGGTTAGCATCTCCAAGTACAAAACCTGGAGTCCGGGGTCCTGGGTCCAGGGCTGGCTTTCAAGCCTCTGGGGAGGTCACCGAACCTCTGCGGCCTCGGCTTCTACCCAAGAGTAAGACCCTCACTGGGCTGTGGTCAGCATGCAAATGAAGGGTCCACTCAGGTTTCCATGGCCTACGAGACCCCATGCCCCCATCTGCCCGCTGCCCCACATCTACAACCTACTCTCCTGCTGTTCCCCGCTGAACTCCAGCCACACCCGCCTTCTTGCTGGTGCCCAAACCAACCAGGCCCCCTCCTGTGACCGTGAGGCCTGCATGCATGCTAGCTGTCCCCGCAGTGTCTGGAGGCCCCTCCCCTACTCACATTGTTGCTCACACACCACTTTCTCAGTGAGGTCTTGGCTGGCAGCCCATAGGCTATTCCAACTGCCCCACCCCCAACAGCACTCAAGGGGTGCCCCCCAACCCTGCTCTATATTTTCCCCAGTGCCTCCAACACCTTCAAGGGCCTTGCTTCTCAGAGTGTGGTCCGTGCACCAGCATCATCAGCATCCTCTGAGGGCTCATTAGAAGTGCAGACTCTGGGACTGGCCCCATGGCGCAGCAGTTAAGTTTGCACGTTCCACTCCTCGGTGGCCCGGGGTTCACTGGTTCGGATCCCAGGTGTGGACATGGCACCACTTGGCATGCCACGCTGTGGTAGGCGTCCCACATATAAAGTAGAGGAAGATGGGCATGGATGTTAGCTCAGGGCCAGTCTTCCTCAGCAAAAAACGGAGGATTGGCAGTAGATAGCTCAGGGCTAATCTTCCTCAAAAAAATGCAGACTCTGGGGCCGGCCCCGTGGCCGAGTGGTTAAGTTGGCACACTCCGCTTCAATGGCCCAGGGTTTTGCCAGTTTGGATCCTGGGCGCAGGCATGGCACCGCTCATCAAGCCATGCTGAGGTGGCATCCCACATGCCACAACTAGAAAGACCCACAACTAAAAATACACAACTATGTACCGAGGGGTTTTGGGGAGAAAAAGGGAAAATAAAAATTCTTTAAAAAAAAAAAAGAGAAGTGCAGACTCTCAGGCCCCTCCCAGACCTGCTGAATCAGAATCTGCATTTTCATGAGGTGCCCAGGGCATCTGTGTGCACATTCAAGGGTGAGAAATTCTATTCTAGCACTTTGTAGACTTTGCTTGTTTACTGTGTCCGTTTCCTCCCCACCAGACCGGAAGCTCCACGAGGGCAGACATCTGCCCATTCTAATCTCTACTGCGGTCCCCAAACGACTAAGGGACCTGCCACGTTGCAGGCATGCTAACAGATCACGAACAAATGAACGGACTGCAGGCATTCAAGGTCAGAACAATGCAGAGTGTGATCCCCGTGGGGCCTGCCAGGGGACTAAGCACACCCCACCAGGGCGCAGGGGAGCTCCCCAAGGTCAAGGCCCAGTCGTGGGTTTCTGGGAGCGACACAGAAAGTGAGGAGGTGATTTAGTTCAACCTCTCATAGTAAGAGACTATGGTGACTACAGTGCTTGTGCCAGCCCATCAGAGCGACCCCCCTCTCTCTGGACCAGCGTGCCAGAAGCTTGCATGAGGACTGCAGTGGACACAGGCAGGACAAGAGGAGCGGAAGTTATGACATGCTGTGGGGTTACAGCTGCCTCAGGGAACTGAGCGCTCAAGGCCCTCCCCCGGCCGTGCTGGACCAGGCCCTGCCATCTTGGGCTCTCTAACCTTATCTTCTGGAAACCGAAAGGTGACAATTCCCTTTCTGACAACACAGCCCAAGTCGTGTGCCACTGATTACGTGTCTGCCGAGAATAGGACATGAGCAATAGCAAGCAGAAACGGGACACAGATGGATCACAAAGGAAAAGATGCTCAACCTCACCTAGGAGTGAGACAGAAATAAAGACTCCACCGAGATACCAGGAAGCCCCCTCCTGACTGGCAACCTCGACAAGTCTGATAACACCATGGGGCGTCCCATCCCCGGCTCACGGGACAGAGGTGGTCAAGTGGTACAACCTTGACGCAGGGCCGTTTGGGACCATCTGTCAACACCACAAATTCACACACCCTCTGGCCCGGCAATTCCACTCATAACACTGTTTTCTGTCCTCTTTGGCCTCCCTCACGATCTACATGTGTGCGTCAGTAGGGAGCCAGCTAACGAGATCAGAGCCCGTCACACAATAGAATGCCATGCGGACTAAAAAGTGAACAAAACAATTACTAATGATCTGGGTTGGCCTTCGATAGCGAGGAAGGTCGAGAACAATGTGTGTGCTATGCTCCTAACTGTGCGAAATATATGGATCAGCACACAGCCCCGTGCCCCCTGCACAGACGCGCCACACCTGAACTGGGGACAGAGGTGGGCGGGGGAGTTTTTATTGCTTATCATCTTTTGTCCTTTTCAAATTTTGAACCATATAAATATGATATTTATCCAAAGACTACGTTTACTACAATTCCCTATACTAAACTGCTGGTCCTCTCCAGGTTGCTCTTAAAAGCACTGCCTGTAAATCCTAATTGGGATCTGGGGGGGTTCTCAAACTCTCCAGAATCACATTCTGAGACAATGGGACTGTTACGTACTGAATGTCTGCGTCCCCCCAAAATTCATATGATGAAATCCTAACCGCCAGGGCGATGGTGTTAGAATGTCACCATCTCACAGGCGGGGCCTTTGGGGGGTGATTAGGTCATGGAGATGGAGCCTCATGAACGGCATTAGTGCCCTCATGAAAGAGGCCCCAGGGAGCCCGTGCCCTCTTTCTGCCGTGCGAGGACACACTGAGATGTTGGCTGTCCACGACCTGGAAGAGCGCCGCCATCAGAGCCTGACTTGCTGGTACCCTGGTCTCGGACTTCCAGCCTCCAGAACTGTAAGAAATAAATTCCTGTTGCTCACAAGCCAGCCGCTCTGCGGTCCTTTGTTATAGCAATCCAAACAGACTAAGACAGGGACTTGTTCCACAGATGGCTGATGGCTTCCCTAAGTATAGATTTCCTCTTTAATTTAGCAGGCAACCTCAGTTCCTTTCTGGAATGTTCTCAAGGAGGCATCTTGTTCTCGGCTGCATGTGAGTCCCCTTGCAACTCTAACCCACTCTAATTTAGCTGAAATGGACCTCAGACATCAGCTGCAACCTCTCCCATGGGAAGATGGAGAAACAAGACCCAGGGAATGAATGAGTCTGATGACTGCTCTTAACCTCCCTGGGCCTCAACTCCTCATCAGCAAAATGGGGACGCCACTCATCTGACAACATCTTCTGAAAACAGGATCTATGTTAATGACAACACAAAACCCTGGAAGGGGAGAGCCCTCCATCAAAGTCCAAGCTCTGTCCCCTGGCCTATAGGGTCCTGTTCAATGCAGTCCCTGTAACCTTATAGCCTCATCTCCCCCACTCCGCCCCATCACCCTACTCCAAACTCGTATGTGTTGCTGTAACAGACCACACTCTTCTCTGCCCCAGGGCCTTTGTACCTGCCATCCTCCTCTTTCATCTCCCTCCGCTTAGGTAACTTCTGCTTGTCTAGCGTGTCTCAAGTTAAGCATCCCTGCTTTAGGGTGGTTTTCATTTGCTAAGTCAACCCTCCCTTATATGCTCCGATTGCCTCTTATACTTGTCCATAGCTCATCTCACTTCTAGCTCCTTATTCAGGTCTCTCATCCCTGGCAGACCCCTCACTTCTCCCTGGGGTCAGGACTCTTGTTCATTGTCACCTGCAACAGTGCTGATCGAAGAGCAGGGGCTCAAATGTGAGTTCCCGTCCTCTTTTCTGTGTACCCCCAACGCCAGCCATTCTTACATCTCCCCAACCAAAACGAACCCTGTAACTTTCCAGTGAGGGAAGGAGCACTTGAGAAAGATTCTGATGGGCACACGTCTTGCTCATTCGAGTGGAGGCAAGCTGGTATGGAGGAAGAAAGCTGAGCCACACTTTTTTCCCATTGAGCAATAAGAGCAGCAAACATTTTCTGAGCTTTCACACCAGCCCTGGGAGGGAACTCCTCTTATCCTCATTTCACGGATGGGGAAACAGGGCAGTTAAGAAGAAAGAATCCTGGAGTTCTACAGCTTGTAGATGTTAGAGAGGGCCTCCGGAAGCCCAGCCTGTCCTGCCAACCACTTTTAGGACGCCTGTAAATTACTGTGAGAGGGAGACGAAGAGAGAGAGAGGGAGAGAGAGGGAAAGGGAGAGCGAGCGTGGCTCCCCGCTTTAGTGGCCGCGCGCCCCCAAAAGCCTTCACTAAAGGGGCCCTTAGAACACTGTGCTTCAAAAGGATTGTCCCCACGCACTTCAGAAGATGAGGCCCACAGTAAATATGCGGGCATGCCGACCCTGTTTCCGATTTCTCAGGATGAAACTTAGCCTTAGTGTGAATCTTATGTTCTTAAGAAAAAATAAAAAATCAACCCAGAAAACGAATAGATGGACAGCAGGAAACTACGACTGCGCAGTCTCCATCTCTTACAGTGTGCACTGTGGGCTCCGAGGAAGGGGCCCCAGGGACCAGGTCCAGGAAGCCGCCACTGGCATTGTGACTTAGAGCAGGAGTCGGCAAACTACGGCCCGGGGTCAATAAAGTTTTATTGCAACACAGCCATGCGCAGTCCTTTATGGATTCACCCTACAACGGCAGAGCTGAGCAGCTGCCACAGACACCGTATGGCCCGCGGAGCCTAAAATATTCACTATCTGGCCCTTTACAGAAAGAGTTTGCTGACCCCTGACTTAGAGCAACAATCATGATAAAAATGCTACTGACAGGGTTTTTAAGTTCCAAGCCAAGGGTGCATCTTAGCTCCTCTCATCCGAAAACAAACCTGCAAAGCTAAGACGGTCTCTATCTCATAGAAAAGGATACTGAGGCTCAAAGAGGTTAAAACCCGCCAAAGTTTACGCACCTAGTAAATGGAGAAGCCAGGATTCAAACTCCAGTATGTCTGATGCTGAATGCCCAGCTCCTTCCATCATATTGTCTTACCTTCTGAGCAAGACTTTCCTCTCCCTGGGCCTGGGACCTCATCTGTGAGGATGTCAGAGTTGCAAAAAAGCTCTAACATCCCAACCACTCCTTTGAATGTGATGAGAGCAACTCTTTTTTCAATCAGATATCAAGGTACAGCATGATGCTTCAAACGTCCAGCACGTACATTATTTTCTTTAAATGTATTTTTATAACCAAATCCTCCAAAAGGTTTTGAGATCAGAGTGAAAAGCTTAAAGCCAAGTAACAGTGTGGAGAAATAATGGTAAAGAGGGAGTGAATAATTACATTTTTTAAAAAATGAGCATAAAACATTTTTGAGCTTCCTGGGAGCCAAAGCAATAAGGGAAACAATGAAACAATGAGAATCTCATTACCTAACGAGAAGAACCATCCCTTCCTGGCTGCTATTTTACATCATAGCTTCTGTGTTCCTGAGCCTGCCTTTTGCCATCAGTCAAGTCTTATGCCACAGAGAGACACACCACGATCCCAGTGCCTTGGCTCTTTGAAGGATTTAGAACATTCTGGACAAACCAGGTGGAATGAGCCCAGTGTGGGAAACTAAATGGGATCAAGAATGTATCACACCAATTCCCATCGCCACTCTGGCTAACGGTCATCACTAACTCCCTGGGAGGAAGAAATAGGAGACCGACATCAAAACCCACTGGAGAGCTCGTACATCTTTCAGTAAGAATACAGAGTCAGGTGTAAACCATCGTAAATTTTTACGACGTTTTTAGAAGATTAAAAATAAAGTTATGTCCAGCTGCATAAACGAACCCTCCCCGGCAGCGGGGTCTACAAAGCAAGTGGCCTAGTGGGACCCTAACTCTTGAGGTCCTGACCCCAGCTCCCCCATCCTGCCACCCCCGCCCCAGTCCCACATCACAGGAGCCACGATCATGGGTCTGGAACACACGTTCCCAAGGCTCCTGCAGAATCTTCCAGAGCAAGAGAGGCCACCAGGTGCCCCAAACCAGCTCAGCGGTGTGTAACCAGAGCTGCACGTTCAAATCACTAGGAGAGCCTTAAAAACCACCGCAGACCGGGCCCACGCCCAGAGATCCTGACTTAATTTGCCTGGGGTACGGCCTCGGCATCAGGGTTTTTTTCATCTCTCCAGGGAACTGTGATGCGCAGCTAAAGCTGAGAACCGGGCCCTCATTCAAACGCCAATTCACAGATGTCGTGATCATTTCCCCTTTCACAAGTAAACCGCACTGCAAGCAGCTGTCACTGCAGTATAACTAACAGCTCGAATATAAAGCCCTTTTAATTTTTTCAGTAGATGGTTGCAGTCAGGATACAGCACTCCCTTATGACCTCGGGTTTCAGCCCAACACGTTCTACTGGAGAGACACTTCCAAGCTCGCCCTCAGCATACTCTCTCCCAAGGCTCCTAATGCTGACTGTTCAAGGAACACCTCCCGCATGCCTAGACTTGGGTACTCCCCATGACCAGCCTGCGAGGTAGGGAAGACCGTTCCCATTTTACAGATGGAAAAACTGAGGCTCTAAAAACAATGCTAGGTTTGAGAACAATGGATCTTCATACTCCTGCACTATTATTCTCCCATTTGCTATAAAATCGGAACTAGTAATAGAAGCAGAAAGCTTCACTTTCCTTAACAGGAAATAGAAATATTTCAATGAGCTCTCTCTGTTCCAGCCACATCAGCTTCCCTGTTGTCCTTCTGGAAACAGCCTCCTCAGGGCCTTTGCACTTCCTGTTTCCTTGGCCAGAAACACAATCCCCGGCAGTCCTTTTCCTCCAGCAGAGAGCTACACAGCCACCCCTCCCCGTGCTCAGAGCCTGCCCACTAAGAGGCCTTCCCCATGAACACTCTATCTGAGACCCCCAAACCCATCCTGGTCCCTATCTCCTGATCTCAGTTTATTTTTCCTTTGAATATATACCACATGACATTATACATCTACTTTTTTGCAAATTTCTTTTCTGCCTCCTCCACTAAGACAAACCCCACAGGGCCGGGGACTTTTTGTCCCCTGCTGTGTCCTGGGCACCCAGCAGGTGCTCAGTGAATACCCTGCCCCCCTCGCCACAACAACAGCCCTGATTATGTATCAGATCCCACTCTAAGCGCCATACTTATGTTCATGCATGGAACCCTCAACTAAGACAACTCATTTCAAGGTTGACATCACCACTCTACAGATGGGGAAACTGAGGCACAGAAGGGTTAATAAGCAACTTGCCCAAGGTCACCACTAGTAAGGAGGAGAGCCAGACTTCAAACCCGGGTGGTCCAGCTCCAGCCTGTGCACTTTTCTCTTTGTTGAGTGAATAATGAATGGACGAGTGATGCTACTGTGCTGACCAATGAGTGGGACAGGCCAAACCCCGGCGTCTCTGGTGGGGGGCCCCAGAATGCTGCCCCAGGGCGCAGTGCCCCATCCCCCCGGGCATTCTGTCTGTCTCCTCGGTCAGGCCCCATCACGCCTTCACCCTGTCTGCACAACAGTTTGTGCAGCAGAGTTTTAGGAAATTTCAAAGCCAGGAGGGAACTTGAAGTCCGCCCAGCACCTGGCACAGCTCCCCAGACATCTTGTCTTTATAGCAAAACGCGGCATTCTGAACCAGGCAGGGCTCAGACACTTGGCGAGCCGGCCAGATGGTTCGCACCAGGTCAGCCGGGGCCGCCCGCTCGCGGAGGGCCCCGCAGGACAAGCTCACCCCCAGCAGGAACCCGGCCCGTGCGCCTCGCTCCTCACTCACCCTCAGGCAGCTGCCACGGCGACGTCACTCTGACCACAACCGTCTCTGAAATTGGACCCTCTCTCCTCTCCTCTGTCACTGCCCTCCTCTCCTTGTGCATGGACACCCTCGAGAGCCTCAGACATCTCCTCAGAAACAGCTCCATCCTCTGCCCTGAGCTGCAGACTTCCTCCCAAAGCTCATTCCTCATCTTATCCATCCTGGGCTCCGAAGCTCCCAGCTCCCACTGCCTCAGTGAGCAATGCAAACTCTCCAGCTCTCATCTGGTCTCCAGACCCTCTCTTCCCCAGATCTCCCCCTCCCTCACACCATGCACGAGCAAACCCCACTCTCCTGCTTCTGAGACCAGACCTGCCAGCTTTCACCAGCTAACTGTCTGTTATGGTGCCGGAACAAACAACCCCCAAAACTTCTGTGGCATACAACACACATTTATTATTAGTTGCACCACATATTGGTGATTGGTGATTACTTCTCCTATCTTCCTGTTCTAGAATCCAGGCAGAAGGAGACGCCCCATCCAGAACATGCCATCCTTGTGGGAAAGGGAAAAGCATAAGAGCTGGCAGCACACATATTCGCTTTTAATGCTTCTGCTCAGACTAGTGTAAGTTGTCTGCTCACAGGCACTGGCCAAAGTAAGTCACATGTCCAGTGTCAATGGATGGAATACCCTATGATGCAGGTCACATCCCCACCCACACAGGAAGGCCTGGAGCTGTAACACGGCCATCACAGAAAGCCTGTCTCAGGGCCTAGGGCCATGCGGTCCCCTCCACCCACAGGCTCAAAGGCTGGCCACATCTTCAAGGCCGGCTCCTCCATGAGGCCCACAAGGAAAAAGCTTACTTCTCTGAGCCTTGATGTGGCTCCATCTGCCTCTGAAGATGTGTAGATCTGAACGTCGCTCTATCCCCAGGGAGTATTGCCGCTATTGGCGTTTCACGGTTCCCCTTTCCTGTCGGGTTATAACTGGAGATCCTTGAAAGCGGAGCTGGACCTCCTGCCCGTGGGATTCTGCCCACGGTAGGCATTGTTTATTTCATGAGTGAACGGGTTCACGAAGAAGAGAGCTGGGTTTCCACTCGGCTTTGCAGTTTGTTTGTTTGTCTGTTTGTTTGTTGGGAGAAACAGAGTTTCCTTCCTCACCATGACCCGCTAATATTTGGACTTGCCTCTCCTTGTCCCTCCCGCACTGTGTTACAATGAACCTTGTGCCATCACCTACACTTGGCAAAGTGCTTCCCACATCAGAGCCTCTTGAATCTCTTGGACAAATGAAAAACTGAGTAAATAAATGAGTGAGCAATAGCCTGAGGAGCCTTCGGCCCCAAGGAGGCAGAGAAGGGATGAGCAGGGGACCCAATGGGTCTGAGAGGCAGGGAGAAGCTGGCTGGAAAAACCTGGCCTCAAGGCTCAGTGAAACTTGAAATAACGATTATTCAATCAAATGGAAAGCGACGGTGAATTTCTAAGTCTGCAAACTGCTTCTTGCTTTGTCTGCCAACTACTCTTGGAAAGAGACGACAGAGATCACATCCAAAAGACAATGCCTAAGATAAGATCACGGAAGACAGAAAGGTGAGTGAAGAGATGAGCCATAACAAATCACATCCACCAACCACGACCCCAGGATCGCGCACTTC